>NW_021604591.1:10774608-10826741 GCF_004785775.1 Grammomys surdaster
TCTTTCTTTCTTTCTTTCTTTCTTTCTTTCTTTCTTTCTTTCTTTCTTTTTCTGTGCTTTTAGTCATGACTGTCTGTATGTCCTTTGGTTTGGAACCTAGTAGATGCTAGTGGACTTTCTGTGGGTATGTAAATGATGCAATGACTATCACTCGTCTAGAATCCCTTAGCAACCAATACTTCACCAGGAAGGGGAGGATCATGTGAGGCCTTCCCAAATCTATGATTTGATGTTTAAATACACAGTTTTTCCCAAGCAATATCAGCTGCTATAAGACCATGTCAGGTCCTAAATATCCAGCATTTTGTAGCCTTTCTCCATAATTTTTTTAATAATAATCTTTCTGTATTTTCATCTTACATGTTTCTTAAGCCTTGATGGGTAGTATAAATATTCTATTTAGATATGAGAATTCAATTGTCCTTCATTTTAAGCACAGTGAGCAGCCATGAGTCTCTGTATTTAATACTAGTCACTGAGAAGACAAGCTATTCTGATTATAGATGAGAGAAATATTTGTCTGGGGTAAAAAACAAACATTTAGCACGTAGTTTAAAGTCATGCCAAATTAGCTAAACAATGACATTAACTTCTTTTTATGTTATATAATTTCCTACCTGTTATATTTTGTATAGTTTTCCAATACCTAGCATTTATTCTTTAATGGGCCAAATATCTAATTTGAGAGCAATTGGTTATCACAATAACTAGTTTTCCTACTATTAAACCTATGGCTACGTCTAGCCTGGTATGTTGGCATTCTGTTTCATAAGGTTTACTTCTGGCTTTTCTCTGCCAATGCTATCAATGATAGTTGGATAATCCATCTATGGATTAGACATCAAAGTCAACATCCATCACCATAATGTCTTTCCACAACTGAACTTTGGCAACACTGAGCAGGGATATATAACACCAAAACATATGCTGAACTCAACAAACTAAGATTGAATACCAATAGAATAGTCTATATATTGATTCTGAGTTGCATTTTCAGCATACATTTTCCTTTTCAGTTATTTTCTTCTCAAAGAAATTCTCATTCTCATGTGTTTAAATATATTTCTTTATACTCAGAAGTATATTTCCTCCTGCTCTGACTTATTTCCTTTTAGAAAATTTTCAAATTTGCAGTTTCCATTTTATGTGTTTATTAAAAGCAATCAGGAGTCACTTTCCCCAGTACCCTGAATTTCCGTTAGCCCTGGAGGAGGCAACTAGAAAACTTGAAGACAAATGCCAATTTACAAATACTACAGTAATAGTAATGTTGATAGGCTCGTGGGTGATTTTAGGTAGCATATCTCTGGGCTGAGCATTTTTAGCATATTTTTTTCCTGACTCTGTTTACAATGTATTACATTCTATCCAATATAAAACTGTAGTGACTAAAGATCTAGAGAGGGATAAGCTCACATTATGAGAAAACTCAAGGACTGATTACAATTTGGGAATAAAAGCAAGTCATCAGTGTTAGTGATGAAGCTAGCTTGGGATTGAAGTTCATACTTCAATGCTGTGAATTTGAGTCATAGATTCTGCCTGCCAGGTCCTTCTAAAGTCAGTAGAACCTATATAAATGGCTTCCATACTACTGTTTACCCAAAAATTTTATTACTGGAAAGGATAGAGGCAAGTACCTACAGGAGTAGGTTCAAGGGCTGAGTTTACAGTGGCTATTCATAGAGATCATCTGATATAGGTATTTCCAAATGAAGATGTGTGGACAAAGATGGGATACACTGATATACTGTAGTTTTCATGATGAGATAAAATCTATGCTTTCTTTCTTCCTTTCTTCCTTTCCTTCTTTCTTTCTTTCTTTCTTTCTTTCTTTCTTTCTTTCTCTCTCTTCCTTTCGTGTGTGTGTGTGTGTGTGTGTGTGTGCGTGCATGTGTGTGTGTGTGCTTCATAGGAAGCAAAGTTGTAACAATAAAGGGGACATATGAGGGGATGAGAAGATGAGTGGGACTGGGGTATATAATGTGAAATTCAAAAAGAATCAATAAAAAGTTTAAAATTTTATTTTACTGGAGACTCTCCGTTATTGTTATTCCAGGTGATTCAAGGTTGTGTTTGCTGGAAGGTCATTGCTAATTAGGGCAACTTGAGTAAGCACCAGAGAAAGATAAAGACAAATAGAAAAACAAAAAACTAAAACATATTGAGATTCTATCTCATCCCAAATAGAATGGAATTTCTTAATAAAACAAGTAACCACAAATGCTATTGAAGAGGTAGACAAAAGGAAATGCTTGTAAGATGCTGGTGGAAAGGTAAACTTCTTTCAGCTGCCATGGATACAGTTTCCCCAAGAGCTAAGCAGATATCTCTGATAAACACTCCTACCCACTTGTTTTTTCCAAGTAAACAAATCACACATACTTGCACATTTGTGTCTTTTTGCAATATTCTTTACAATCACTAAATTGTCTAACCAGACTGAATTTCTATCATCCAAGAAAGAGATTGTTTTAGAAACACCATAGGATATTTGTCTTTAAAAACTAATAAAGTTATATTACCTTAAACAAAATAGATTCAGCCAACTATTATATGAATTAAATTAACCTCAAAAAAGATAAGTTTTACATTTTATATTTTAGAGGGGTCTCCATTTTATATGGATGCATAAAACTATGTAAATGTATATGGAAAGAATGCAGAATGAACACGTATAATATAAAGAAGGGGCAATTGAAGAATTTAACAGGTGAGAAACAGAAGCCTATGGTAGTTTGAAAATAAATGTCCCAGGTAAATGAACATGTAAGTTATACACTTATATGAAAATGCACATATTAAATTCAGTACTATGATAATATTTATCAATTAAAATGGTGAAACAAAACCTGCCAGTTAAATACATTAAGCAAAAAGTACTAGAATCAAGTGGAGATAAGTAACATAGAAACATAAACAAGGATAAGAGTATTAAAAGTTATAAATACTGAAATAATTATGTAAGTTTAACCACAGAGTGAATATATAATAATTTGATTGCCATGATAGGACAAGATACAACATCTGTCAATCAATACCTGATACATTTTAAAATACTGCCTATACATTTGTGGCATAGCCTAATGCTATCATTAATCCCAAATATTGGCTCTGATCTCATTAGTCAAACATTCAAACTTTGGGTTGTGTTTTATTTAAGTCACATCTTCTATACAACTTCTGTACTAAAAGTATATTAAAATCACAATGTTTATTCACTCCCTTTTTTTACTAGGTTTGACTTACTGTAGCACAAAATCTGAGAAAAAAGAATGTGTGTGTATGTATGTATTCTGAATATATATTTGTGATATCTCAAAGATTTCATCCTTTTCCCATCTTAGTACTGATAACTATGATTTCAGGTTGCATAGATCAAAAAAGAAGCATCTTCTTTTATTAATTTATGTGTCCAATTCCCCCAATGATGATGATGATGAGAGAGAGAGAGAAACAGACAGAGAGAGAGAGAGAGAGACAGACAGACAGACAGAGAGACAGAGGGAGAGAGACAGAGAGAGAGAGACAGAGAGAGAGAGTACATGTGTATGTGCTTGTATGCTATAGCTCTGAAGTTCAGGATTGTTAGAAAGTAGGCTATTTTCAAATAGGATAAATTTCTCATGTGATCATTTTTGAAGATGTATCAGCATATAAGGTCCCAATTTTTCCTTGGCCTAATATCACCTTCAGCCAAATAACGTGGCAAATTAATCATTAAGAATACACTCTACATGAGATTTCTGACTGTGTAACTATTATCACATTGCTCCCCTGTTGAAACCAAGACCTGTGACAACTGCAGAAGTTTAAAGAGCCAAGGAAGGTTGCATGCAGCACTCGGGCTCAGTAGGAAAATTGAGGCATTATTGTAGGGCTAAGTAGGAACAGTGTGGTAGTATTCTAGGATGCAGGAGGAAGAGGCAACAAGAGAAATGGATACTTCATAGTCAGCTATTGAGAAAATAGTATTTGGTGTAATCTTTTAAAAATTATATAGGGTCATTAAGCATGCTGTAGACAGCCGGAAACCACTGGAAAACTCATACTCTCCATTCTCAATAAGTTGTAAGGTTGTTGTCTTTTGCATGAAGTCTGGGTGTCTGTTTGTGGAAAGCAACCAATCATCTGGGCAACATTCTGGGTTGCTTGGGGGATTTTTATGGGATCTCCCATGCACATATCCACACCCCCACACACATTGGGAGAAACCTTAATTGAATGTAACCCAGTACTGATAATGGAAGCTTTGTTTACTGATTTGAGAGGTCCACATGGGACTGTGTCTCCTACATTATTAGGAGACTTCTTTAGGATCCTCTTCATATATTTTAGTAAGTTTGTATTGCATTAACATTCCATTGCACCCCTCAAATGCTTTTCAATACTAGCTTTAACTTCTTTCATTTACTTCCTCAATCCCATCTCCTCTTCTGCTACTCAACTGATTCTCCTGTTCCTGTCTACCTACCCCCAGTTCTCCCTTAGAATTTCCTTTTTCCAGAGAGATCCATGTATTACCCATAACCCGCTCCTCTTTACCTAACCTCTCTGAGTCTACAAATGGTAACTTGGTTTTTATTTACTTTACAGATAATATCCAGACAAGGATATTTACTAACCATGCTAATTGCTGCTCTGTTCATAATAGTCAGAAATAGGAAATGATAGCTGTCCTTCAAAAGAAGAACTAATAAAGAAAATGCGGTACATTTACACAATGAAATAGTACTCAGCTGTTGAAAAATTACATAATAAAAATGGAGGGAAAATAGAGAAAAAAATCCTTCTGAGTGACATAACCCAGATGCAGCTGTCGTTTTTTAAAGGTAGTTCCCAAAACCTGGAAAGAAAGTGACAGCTAAAGCAAGCAAGAATCCTAAAGCAGAATTCAAAATATTTTGCATTTAGAAGTAAAAAGTTTTATTTTAACTCATTTTAGGCTTGCATATTGTTATACAGTGGTTTGAGTGGTAGGTGCATATCTAAGACAATAAACACATAGTATAAAGTTATTTTCTCCTTCAGATACACATAAAATGGGAAGAAATGAGATCTTCAAAGGCCAACTGTAATAATGTATCTAAAATAATAAGTATGATTTAAAGATCTTTTAATCGTATGTAAATGTGTATCTATGTGTGGATATACACATATGTGTAGGTGTTCATTGAGTTTAGAATAAAGAGGCATTGGATTTTCCAGGATCTGCAGTTATAGATAGGGGTGAGCTTCATGTCAGACATGTGTAATAGAAATCAAACTGCCTGAGAACTCTACCAGAGTAGAAAGTGATTTTAATCTTGAAGCAACCTTTCAGCTCCAAGGGTATAATTTCATCCAAGTCTCTTTATGTGAGGAAAAGGGGGCCTGTGTAGCTATCATCAAAGAAATTTCACATCAGAATTTATTGATTCATTGAGATTACATGATTTCTCAAATAATAGATCATAAACGCATTCACCTCGTGGTATTTTTTGTAAGCCACTAACATCTGCTAAATACTGTGATAATCATAATGGGTACCATGGGTAAGAAAACCAACAAAGTTCTTTGCATTATGGAATATATATTCTAATATTAAAAACAAATGATAGTTTAATAGAAATTAAAAGTACACTCTAGTGATTGGCACTAAATGATGACTTATGATGATGACATTTCTCCTTTTTATTACAAAGAATTTTAAACATAAGAATTTAGCCACTTGAAACCTATGGACTATAGGAAGATTATTAGGTCCAGTTATCTCCCTTTATGATACTAAAAATACATGTTAGATTTCATATATGTCCAAAACAAATATTAGAATGTGTATTTATAAAACATGAGAGCATTTAACATTAGATATATCTGCAAAATTGAAAATATTAATAATGTTGCAAATATTTTAAATCTCTCAGTTTATGGTAGTGGATTATGTGTTGACTTTTGCTTAATCAACCTAGTGGACTATGTTGGATTTCTTACTATCCCAAACTAAATGATATATATTTTCCTGTGTGTGTGTGATTATGTGTGTGGTGTGTGTGACTATGTGTATGTGCATGCACATTTGCATGCACACTCACACCATACTTGTGTGCATGCGAATGTAAAACCACACAAGCAATTGCAGGGATTAGAAATCCCAAATTATGTAGGCTAGCTGGCCACCCAGGCTCAATTATCCACTGTCTCATTTTTAGGATTGCTAGATTATAATTATGTTTTACCAGATCCAGGTTTTAACTTGTTTGCTGGAAATTAATTCATATCTTCACACTTGTTTGACAGGCATAGACCTGACTGAGCTATTTTTCCGAACTGTCCTCCACAAATTATAACTTTATTGATGTTTAATTATTTTGTAATTTTTATTGACCCTTTCTTCTTTTTGAAAATATGAAATCTATATTTTTATCAATAGTTACTTAGTCTCTAGTAGCTAGACATACTTGATTGAATGTGGAAGATGAAAATGAAGAACAAATGAGGATAGTGTGATGCAACACTTCATGAATGTAAGTGCTCATGTGTGTGCCTGTGTTTTTGTGTATTTGTGTGTGTGTGTGTGTGTGTGTGTGTGTGTACTAAACATAAATGCTCATGATTATATAAAGGCCAGAAAAGAATGCTGGCATTCTTCTTATATCATTCTCTCCCTCATGTCTTTGAGACCATGTCTCATTGATCATGGAGCTAGCCAAATGATCGTCATGTTTTACTTTCCCACAGTAATAAATATACATTAGGCCTTACTTGGTTTCTTACATGGATGTTGTGGATATGAACTCAGATCTTCTGAGGTTTCCCCTTTTTCTTCCTTTTTTCCCTCTCCCTGTATTTGGCTTTTACATGTGCATCTGCAAGGACATGCACACTTTTACTGAATCTACAACTTGTTGGATGAAGTTCTCATTAGCTACTCAGCTTAAGTAACTACAGAAGCTATAATCTTCCCTGCATGTTTCTGTTTATATGCACTTTAAGAAAATTTAAAACTGCTTGTATTCTGTGTACTTACCATCTTTCTTTTTCTTGATGCCAGCAGAGAAAAACTTGCTATCAATAATATTTTATCTCAAAGTTTATTTTATTTACAGTTTATAGCAAAATTATCAGCTGCTGGTAATACCTGTTAACCATTTACAGAAGTTTTTCCTAGTACTTTTCTTTTAACAACTCTATAGTATCTATAATTTGATATCAGAAAGATGCTTTATAATATGTATTGTATTATATATATATTGAAAGCTTTAAAACAAGGAAAATTATTGACCCTGAAGACCCTGATGGCTGCTGTTAAGTAGAACCTTCTGGACATAACCGGACATTTTATCCATTAACCCTTAACAATAGTTGCCAACAAAAGATTTGCAAGCTATAAAAACTAACATACCAACACTGATGAAAAAAACTGCAGAATGTCCACTTGTATATAAAGAGGTACAAGCATTTAGTGTTGTCTTAGTTATGGTTTTATTACTGTAAAGAGATACCATGACTAAGGCAACTCTAATAAATGAAAACATTTCATTGTGGCTGGCTTCCAGTTTCCAAGGCTTATTCCATTTCAGCATGGCAGGAAGTGTGTCAGCCTTAAGGCAGACTTGGTGCTAGAGCATCCTAGATTTGTACATCTTGATCCAAGAGCAGCAGATTGAAACTGTCTGCCACATTTGATGTAGATTAAACATAGGACACCTAAAATCCTACTCCACAATAACACACACTTTGTCCAACAAAGCTATACCTGGCCCTACAAGGTCGTACCCTCGATGTGTCATGCGTTCATAGGTCAAACATTGAAGCACATGAATCTATGGGAAGCATACTTATTCAAATCATCACAAGTGGCTACAGAAAAAAGAATTAGTTTCAGTTGGTGCCAAGTTCCAATTACAAGTGGTCATATCTAATCATATGAAAACAAGGGCAACACTAGTTGTACTGAGTATGTTGTTTGTGTGTGCCTTTGTGCATCACAACATTAATTACAGGAGAATTGTTCAAGATTTTCAGATAGGTTGAGGGAAGATGAGAGGGTAGGAATGGGAAGGAGAGTGAAAATGGTGCACATACAGTACTCCTGTATGAAATTTGGATCAAATTTAAGATAATAAAAATAAGTGGGTATATATGAGTACTCTTGGTCATTGGTTACTTTGGAATTTAAAAGGAAACACCGAATTTCTAATATAACATACAGCTACAGCTACAACTCACAGCATGTGAAAAAGCATGCACAAGATCTATGTAAGTTCAAAAAAGAAAAAAATGCTAATATGGAAAGGGTCTGGTTTGGGCAAGAAGATCACTTCCAGGCGAAGATCTATTGACTTTGGTATCTGATGAAACAGGACAAGCAATTTTGGTTTTGTTTTTTATTTGTTTTTAAGTGTGTAGCCCCTGGAAAGTTGAATACCATGTTAGTGGAAGGCCACACATTCAAGGATATATGATCAGTAGAATTTGCTTATGATACCTTTGAAAATAATAAACAGTATATAAAGTTTCCTCAGTATGCAAGGAGCACCTGGGAAGAAATAACAAAGGGGCTGAATAAAATCAAAATACATTACATGAAATTCTCAAAGAATAAATAATTATTTTAAAGATAAGTAATTAAATGTGGTTATCAAATAATTAACAGAGTTTTCATCATAATATGTCATGTGCTTCTGACCGAAGTAACTAAAAGTCAATACAAGTAAAACACTGAAAAACATTTTTGCTGTTTATCTAATATAGTTTAAATGTATGGCTAATAGCATTCAATTTAAATTGAATAACACTAACTTTAATAAAGTATTCTTTACAAAGCTGAAATTAATTAATAGTAAAAGTTTACAGACTAAACAAAAGAGTTCTAATGTTTTGGTACTTTACCAAAATACTATCAAAGAGATATATAAACACCAAAACAGCCGCAAACTCTTCAATCTACAATTCTGTCTTGCCTGCACAATATGCTAGGACAATGATGCAACAAAGCACGTGGGAGTAGCCAATAAATAATTGATTTGAACTAAGACACATTCCATGTTATGGAACCTAGTCCAGACACTGCTTCCATGACCACACACAAGAAACTAAATAGCTCAGAGATTTAGGGTAAAAGAAAATACTACTGGTCAAAATATAAGTGCTAATAAAATGACTCCTAATTTTATTCAGCTATACTCCTTGACCAGTCCCTTATTCAGCCATTGTCAAATATACTCCCTCCTATAGCAGATGGGAATAAATACAGAGACTTAAAGCCAGTCATTATGCAGAAATGGGGTTGGGGAACCATAGGGCAATCAGACCTATATGTGATGTCCCCATCAGATCCTCCCTGCCCCCAAGGCACAGGCAGCCCTGCAGAAAAGGAGACAGAAAGTATATAAGAGCCAGAGGGCATGGAGAACACCAGGAGAGCAAAAACCATCTAAATAAAATGAGCAAAGATCATATAAACTAGCAGAGACTGAGGCAGCAAGTGCAAGGCTTGGATGGGTCTCCGCCAGATACTCTGACTATATAGTATAGCTTCCAGTTCAGTATTTTTATGGGACTCTTAGAAGGATAAATAAGTGTGCTTTCTCTTATTTTTTTTCTTTATTTGATGGCCTGGTACACCTTGACATGATAGTTTTTGTTTAACCTTATCATATTGTATTTTGTTATGTGTTGTTGTTATTTCTAAGAAGTCCTTTTCTAATGAGATACAGAAGGAGACTGGACCAGAATGAGGATGGAAGAAGGGACTGGGAAGAGTAGCAGGAGGGAAACTGTAATCAGGATATATTGTATGCAAAACAAATATATCTTCAATAAAAAAGGGAAAATTTTTAATTAAAATTAAAAAAGAAGATATCTGTGCTACAGTAACTGCACACTTAAACTCTCCCGGTACAGACATGCCTAGCTTCAGTGCAACTCCCTTTTGGTGGTTCAGGAATGCAAAGGCATCTAGAAAGTGACAGTGTAAAGGAAGAATTCATCAAGTTTGTATGTCTTATAAAAGCTGAAGAAACTGTAGCTTGGCACCACATTTTTCAGAGCAGTAGCAGCGACCAGGCCCATAAATGGAAACATGTAAAATTCTTCAGTTGTACTCTCTGAGTGCTCCTTGTTTCAAGGCTGCCGAGTTTATGTACAGCAGGTTTTAAAGTCAAAACAATAGCTTCTAGGCCTACAGCCTGACACGCAGTTGTTGCTGTATTAGAAGGGCAGATAGAGCACTTAGAGGATTCTAGTATATTTCATAATCTGAAACACAGTAAAAAAAAAAAAAAAACTAGGATTATAGTTTGGTGGATGAAAGGAACCAAAAGCATGGAACAACACAAGCCTTTACTTGAATTGCTTTAGTGTAGAGGAATGAGACGCTTTGGAGGTCAGGGTTTACTTTGACATACAGTGGTCCTTGGATAGAAGCTGAAGAAAATGAGATGCACATCATTAACAGACCTGTCCAAATGAGAGTTCAAGTAACGCCAGATGTAAAGGGACGATGGAAAACTGAGAAGGCAAAGGAGTGAAGCAAATAAATAGACTCATGATGTTCTATAAAGATTTACCTATTTTCTCCAATAATTATTTACTCAATTTCCAGGAAAACTACAGTATTGCTTGTGATTTTCTATTTAGTTCTAAGAATGTATCCACACTGCTACAGATTCCTACTATCTTCTAGCCTTTCTTATAAGTTAGAAAGCAAATTTTATTATAATTGTACTGTATTAAGAATATTTCCTGAAAAAATATGGACAATACACATGAAATATATTTAGCTTTCAATTATGCTAGAAAAATAACACACATCAAGGAATACCATAAGAATTGTCAAAGTATCCATGAAAAACTTTGGCACAGGTGTCATAACAAAGTCATTTGGCATGAGGCAGATGTGAATTTCACTCTGCATGTATACCTTTCATCCTTAACCTAATGCTTCTGGGAAAGCTGCCTGACTCAGAAAAGGGACAGATTAAGTTTTCTTCGCTCTAATGAAATATTCTATTTAATTCTATTTAAATTTCTATTTAAATATTCTATTTAAATTTCTTTTAATATATTTATATACTCAATAATAAAATTGATCAACTTTTCCTCAAAATCTAACTTATAAAAACATACATATTTTTGTTCTCTCTCTCTCTCTCTCTCTCTCTCTCTCTCTCTCTCTCTCTCTCTCTCTCCCTCTCACTTCCTCTCTCTCTTTCTGTGTATGTAGGGGGGAGTGTGAGTGTATGGGGGGGGCTGTGTGCATGTAGGTCACAGGTCAATACCAGATATCCTTTTCAGTCAACTTCTTATTTATATTTTCAGCAGAGTTCTCTTTCTAATTTAAGAGCTCACTATTCAGATAGACTACATCTCTGGAGTCTTCTGTCATGAGTGTTGGAACTATTAATACATTTCACTAAGCCTAGCTTTTGATGTGTGTGTTGATCATAGAACTCAGGACCCTGTGCTTACATTGTAATAACTTCATTGATGGATTTGTCGCCCCACCACCCTATTTTTCCATGCTTTGATTATGTATATTTCCCCCTTAGTTGCTTAAAAATTGCTTTAATCTTGGGGAGATTGCTTGCTTGATTTTTCTTTTTATGATTTTTTACCTCAGCAATCTATTTTGACTGATACACATTTGAGGATGAAAAATGATCTATTACCTTATCCAAAGTAAGCCTTATCAATATAAATGTAGTAGCTGTTATGACTTGTAAAGAATAGAAAATCAATAGATGTGAGATGTGGTACTGGCATTGAAATTTTTATACTGAGAATCTATGTCACTTCAGTTAAGAATAACACATGGAGGGACAGAATAACAACCAAAAAGCAAGTTGTTATTTTTCATCTGGAATGAAGCTTTCATTTCGCATTTTATTCTCTTAAAGGGCAATCATTCCTACTTGCTACAGAAAGTCATTGTTGGTGTTGTAAAAAAAAAAAAGAAAAGAAAAAGAAAAAAAGAAGGGAATTGATTTTTCTCTTGGTCCCAAAGAAATAGAGACAGGAAGAATAAAACAGCAATTGTAATAAGGATAATCCTGAATTCTTTCAGAGTGATCATAATTCCACAAGCTGCTATTAATCAACAATAGGTGTGTGCTTTGATGTTTCCATGTGAATTTCAGTATCTTGGACTACCGATAATCCCTTATTAGACACAAATTCCTTACAGAGGAAATTTAGAGTTTTATGTCTCATTGGTTTGTATACTTCTGGGTATTGAGCCAAGGACCTTGGACCTGCTAGACAGACACTATGCCACTAAGCTACATTATAGCCACATTATAGATTATCTTTATTGAACACAAGATTATTGATAAGTTCTGTTATAAGCTGTAATAAAGAGTGAATTTTCTCACTTACTTGAGAATGAAATCAGCTTTGTCATTTTGATGATGAAAACCTAGACTTTGTTCATTCTTTGCTTGCCAACTCTTTAGTGAAACCAACCTCAGACAGATATCACCCATTCTTAATCAATATCTGATTCTAATGGATTAATAAATTACTGAGGATAGCATAATTACCATTGGTATATTTTTGGTCTTTAAATTCTGTGAAATGCATTGCATTGCAAATTGAGTAAACCACATATTTATTAAAATGAAAAAATAGTTACCATAATTCAGACTAAATAACTATGCCACATTTAGTAACGTTGTATGCCAAGACTTACAGTTTATGTGAACAGTATATCTAATCAGAAACTTCTGGGGATTTTTCTAAACATTTAGCCTGGCAAATGGTGCCTGGAGACTGTGATTTAATGTAATTGTTAGGAAAGTACATTTACTTTTTCAGGAAGGATTACACAAGGGACTTAATGCTCAGGGAAGACAAATATAAGCCCATTTCCCCTGTGTTCCCCTACTATATACATCTGTTAATTTGGAAAATTGTTTAAGATAAAACTGAAGAAGTAATATTATAGATTGAATATTAAATACCACCCAAAGACTTTTGTGTTTAACCCTAGATTCCCCACCTGCTGGAACTATGTTGCTAGATGAGAGTTACCATTGAAAATCTGTCCTAAAAAACTATACTTGCCTCCAGCCTTTCCTTTCCCCATCTACCTGCTCATTGCTTACAGGTAAGAGTAAAGCTCTGCTGCATTATGCTCTTGCCCCAAATATCTTCCTTATCTAAAGACCAAACAATGAATCAAGGGGACCATGTACTTGTTTCCCTCAGGCACTTGTTGCAATGAGAGGAAAACCACCCAACAATCAAAAGGTTAAGAAGGATAAGAGTTTTGAGAACCTAGTGTAGGGATCACTACTGTAAAGTGTCATATGCTCTAAAAAAATAGATGCCTCACCTCCAGCATAACAAAAAAACAGAGCTCAGATATGGTTGGTTTTGTTATGGTAATAAAGGAATTTCTTTTGGTAAAGCCAAATAAGCCATCTGAAGGAAGTAACTTAGAAATCATCCTCCAAAGAAGCACACAGGAGAAGTTCTGTCTACCTGACCTCTTTCCTTTTCCTTAAAGAGATCTAACATGGCTGTACTGAGATTGAAAGAGAACCAATTGCGTGAAATACAGAATATATAACAAAGTCTAAGACTCAACAGAAAAACAAAAACAAAAAAAATTGAGCAAACAAACTAAGAGTCTAGAATATGGTGGGACATAAGTAATCATTTTAGAACAAAAACTAATTTTTGCACTAATTTCCAATACAACTAGGCATTAAGTGAACTAAAAATAAAATCCCACTGATACATCATTGTAACTCGACCAAAATTACTTAAAACAATTAAGTGCCCATAGTTCCTTAGTTAGTGGTAGGGTTTGATATTACCTACTACTCTATACTATAATGCTGACTGGTCTCATCTTGTGCAGGCAACTACAGATGATGAGTTTACCATAACAGCTAATGTTTTTCTTAAGAATATGGCTCCTGGTACATCAACCATAGTACAATGAATGGCCCACAAGTATATATGTGTAGTATTACTGGAGTATTACTGGAGAGGTTACTGTATAGATGACATGAATATGGGGTTAGAGAAGAAGGGGTGTATCTGAGAAGAGTTGTGGTGAATATATGATTCATAGTAAGTTATTGGGCAGTGGGCTGTGAGAAGCAGCTGGGTGCCTGGTTGACCATAAGTCTTGAACCCCAGACCTTTATCAGGACTGCAGGTGTTGGCCTCTGCTCCCGGGCCCTGTTTTTCTTTCATTCAGCTTCAGCCCTCCACAGCTCCTTCCACAGAGAGTTCTATGGCCATCAGTCATGAGGAACAGTGCCTCAAGCTCTCCCTCATGTAGATGAGGTATCTCCAAGCTCTCAGACCAAGCCAATATGCGTTATCTTCTGCCATACACTAACCCACCATGAAACTGTATATAAGTGTTCTATTGAGGAGAAGTAAAGAGTTGTTCGAGAATGTCTGAGAGTTTCTATTCCAAGAGCTGTAAAACCTGGGGAGAGATCAGCTCTCCCGGAAGCCTCCTGGGACAACAAGCTATCACCTTACCAGCTAGCTTGCTTCCTATCAGCCCAGCCTGAGCCAGCTAAGCGTGAAGAGACAGGTGCAGCACCTAGGAGTGACTGAGCAGTGACAGCAGAGACAAGAGCAGAGGCAGCAGCGGGAGCAGGTAATCTCTTCTTCCTGCTCACGCTCTGTGCCCTTTGGCCCAGACCTCACACAACAGGCCTGGTTGGGGACCAATGGAGCCAGATGGACACTGGAGACGGAGGTAGCAGCAGAGATGGCAGCAGACCCTCCCTGCTCTCACCCTGTCCCCAGCTTGGAGATCGTCGTGGGACACCCTCCAGAACAGGGGACCTACAGTAAGTAGTATCAGAATTAGAAGCTAGACTCATAAATTCTCATAAACGTGATTATCCAGACATAATGTGAACATGGAGGACACCAAAATAGAATGGGAAAAAAACTTATGATGTATCAATACTACACAATGGGCAATTAAGGGAAGCTGTAAGAAGGAAACTTCCTCAGAAAATAGTATGTCATTTGGTCCACTGACAACTAGTTAGCCCTGAAAATCATGTATACAGACCGAGCAGGTAATACTGAAGAATAACCATTAATAAAGAAAGCCATCATGCACTGAATCAAATAAGCTAGCCTCATATGGGCTCACAAAGAATGAAGCAGCAACTCTGGGGTCTGTTCCAGGCAC
Source organism: Grammomys surdaster (assembly GCF_004785775.1). Lineage (NCBI taxonomy): Eukaryota > Metazoa > Chordata > Mammalia > Rodentia > Muridae > Grammomys > Grammomys surdaster. The sequence continues at coordinate 10,789,766 of NW_021604591.1, forward strand.
TCTGTACATAGTTATGGTTGCTAGCCTAACCTTTTGGTGGAACTACTAACAGTGGGAACAGGTATGTCTCTGAATGATTAGCCTGTTCTTGGAACTCTTTGCCTCTCATTTAGTTACATTGTCCAATCCTAAAAGATGGCTTTAACGTATCTTATTGTATCTTTATTTTTTTTTCTGTCTGGTTACTGTCTATTTGATGTCTGCTCTTTCCTGAATAAAAGAGGAAGTGGAGTAAATCCTGGGGAGAAGAAAGATGTGGAGGGAAGCTTGGAGGAGTAGATGGAGAAGAAAGTTTTCTTATGTGTTGTATGAGAGAGGATTGCATTTACTTCATTTTAATTGCACAATAAAAAAAGAGAACATGAATTTGAAGACAGTATATATCTATATCTATATCTATCTATCTCTACATATATATATATATATATATATATATATATATATATATATATATATATGGGAGTGTTTCGAGGAAGGAAAGAAAAGGGAGAGATGCATGATTATATTATAATCTCAAAAATGTATATAAAATGCTAAAAAAATAAACTAAAATTGTCTTTATAACAGTGTCAGGTTCCATCACATGTAGACGAACTTAAATCCCATATCTAAAATGTGGTTGTACTCCTCTAATTACTTCTACAGAAGTGAGAATATCTTGCAGGTCATTATTTTAGCTCATCAGGTTTGTACATAGGTGAGATTCATTATTTGTTATCCACCAACATTATATATAGCACCTGCTATCACTGTTAATGCTAGACAGTAGGGGAGAAATTGGAGAAATTAAGCCACAATGAAAGACATGAAAGATGCATGGGGGTGGTTCCCAAGACTTTCTTTAACTCTCCTACTTGGCCAATGCATAAGTCAGGTAAATTTTGGAAAATAAGGGTTCATTTTCAAAAGTCAATCAAGTAGTGAGTCTGATTGAAACTACTGTACCAGATGTAGTATCCTAATGAGCATATTAACATATCTCCTGGTACATTATCTATACCTATACCTATTGATGTATCAAATGCCTTTTTATTGGTAGCTGCCCATAAGGATCGCCAGAAATGAGCAGGTAGAGAAACCACTTTGGCCTTGTTGGTAACATATATGCATATGAACAGAGAATGGGATATACGCCTAAACAAAATTCAAGAGCCTTCCACCACAGTGAGAATTCTAGGAGTCTATTAATATGGACATGCAGAGATCTTCCTTCTAAAATGAAGGATACATTATTTCATCTGCTTCCCACACCACCAAGAAAAAAGCCCAATGCTTAGTGGACCTATATAGGCTTTAAGAACAGCACATTTTTCACCTGGATATGTTAGTCCTATCAATATATCAAATACGTCAGAAAGCTGCTAGTTTTGAGTAGGGTCTGTAACATTATAAGGCTCTTCAACAGGCTAAGGATGCTGTGCTTTCTGGTCTATCACTTGAACCATATGATCCAGCAGATCCAATTGTACCTAAGATTTCACCAGCAGATAGGAATGCCATTTGGATTCTTTGTCAGTATCCAATGAGTCTAATTGGGAAAACAATATCCACAATAGATATCATATGGTATCAAATAAAATAACTCAAGGAATGGATTGCATCTTTATGGGTCATTGGCTAACAGGATCCTCTATTAATCAGGGTCCTATAGATTAACTGACTCTGTTGAGTCAGTCAACAGATTCTCCAGTGCAGGATTGAGGATTAAAAAGAAAAAAAAGACAATTAGACAATGATGTAGCATGGCCCCAGTCAGGTCTGAGGCTAGGGTGGGTTTATGTTTTTCCAATCTGATTTTATACCATTTTAATTACATGTAAATATTAAGGTCAGTTCTTGGTTGAGGAACAAGCAAGACAATAAACACAAATAGTCAATAACAAGCAAGGCAATAAACAAAGTCCCATGGATCACTGTTTTTAAGGGCTTATCAGGATGACCAAAATATCTGAACCTATTTACCAGTCCTAGCCCAAAGTAATTTTAATACCTGAAGCCTACTTCTTTGTTCTAGCCCAAAGTAATATTCACACCTGAAGCCTACTTTTTTTGTTCTAGAATAAATTTAGATTACTGCCTGAAATCACTTCTTTGATCTAGCCTACAGCACTTCTTTGATCTAGCCTAAGATTTAGATTCCTGCCTGAAATTACTTCTGTGTATTGGCAGAAATGTCATATTCCTGCCTGAAGCCCATTTCCTTGTCCTTGGCTAATGTCAGATTCCTTCCAAGGGGCCCACAAAGCTCTTTATGTCTCCCCCTTTTTTATTTCATAAACAAAACTGAGCCTATCTTAGGTCATTCTGCCAAGAATGCCTTCCTTACCCATCGTGGGATATGCATTATCAAAAGCAATGCACTTATGTCTTAGGTTGATAAGGTTCTGTGCAGAATCTTACCCATCCTAGGCTTGACAGCTTGTTAATTTAATAACTCTGGGGGTCCATTGTCAGTTTCAAGCCATGTACTTTGACTTTTAACATGTTGATGTTGTTAACGACAAGGTTTAACATGATGGGCAGGAATAAAAGTATTCACAGGACAAAAAGGGCTAGCATGATCAAGCTATATATGCCATTCTTGAAGCTTGACCAAAATAGAAATACTGATCTCAGACCATGGGTAATTTTATCAACAGTATCTGCCACATCAAAGCTCAGCAGAACAGAATTCTTTAAATTGATACGCTCACTATGGAAAATTTAAAAATCCAGAGAGGTATTAGAATTATACCAAATACACTGCTAGTGTCTTTAAACTTTTACCTTATTATAATGACTAATTGTAGGGTGACATAGTCACTCAGAAGAGAGTTCTTTGGCATCCAAACTTTATAAATTTAGAATAAAAAAAAAAACATGTCTTAAATAAATTTGTGGTGTACAGTGACTTAACTCCCCCTTTTTTATTTTATGAAAATATTGTTTTAAAGTTCCATGAGCCTGTTCCACAATATATGTTTCTTAATAACTTGTCTTTTAGGATTATAAGGAATACTAGTAATATGTATAATATTAAATTGTTGACAAAACATCTCAAATGCTTGACTGCAATAACCAGTTCCATTATTTGTTTTAATCTGATTTGGAATCGCCAGCATAGAAAAACAATGTAGGAAATAACTATTTATATTTTTAGTTGCTTCTCTTGTTAAAGCAGTTGCAAGTAGAAAGCCTACAAAGATGTTGATAGTCACATATACATATTTTAAATTTCCAAAACCAGAAATTGCCCTGACCTGCTGGGGATTCAACGAGACTCTACAGAAGGGGGTGAAAGAATGAAGGGACAAGAGAAGCAAAGAATGAGAGCTAGTCTGGAGTTCTGATCAAGCTCTGAAACTTTAATTTCGGGGGTCAGGTTATAAAGACACAGCACAATGGAAAGCTTGGGCGAGGGTCATTGCTTAGGACTATCCCACTACTGAATCATCATTGTCTAAGACCATCTTGCTGTCATATCCTTATTGCCCTAGACCATCCCACTGTCAAAACCAGCTCCCAGGAAATGCCAGACGTTCTTTAATTTCTTGGGACGCGAGACCATTGAACTTCCTTTCTTAACCTTATATTGACTAGTTACCCAGAACAGGAGGTAATTTCCTTTGTTTGGGTCCTGGCAAGAAATATATTTAACATCTATTTGCCATAATTTATTAGGTATAAGTCCTAAAGGATTAACACCATTATGTGGTATAGAAAGAAACTGAGGATATTCAAAACAAGTGTTTACAATTTGATTTGCATGTTCTCTAGAAATACCAAATTGTTGTCTCAAACTATTACTATTTTGATGATGTAAAAAATGAGATTGTTTGGTTAATTGTTCCTGTATAAGCCCTGTAACCTTCCTGGTATACAAGTCTGACATTTCCCTCACTATGGCGTCTAGGCAACCCATATCAGCTCTTAAATGTCCTACAAAATAAGGAACAGTATGTTCTCTTAAATTGAGTTGTATTTGCATAAGTAATTGCAAAATGAGAAACAGCAATACCTTTAAAGTGAAACAATTTCAAACAATTGTAAACCATAAGCTATATTTGCTATCAGTATACAAATTGAAAGCTTAATTGTTCATGATTTCAAAAACAGTGGCTACAGCACATAGGTCAATTACTTTGGCTTGAGTGAGGGGGAAAATCAAAGAGAATGAACATGTGATCCAATTATATATGCTGTTTTCCCATTAGATTAGCTGTCTTTTAAATACAGTAACCACATTTTCTATGGGCTGCAGGCTGGAAATACAAACTTTACAGGAAATGCAAAAGTATGTATAGGGGCAAATTCTAACAACTTTTCTTTTAGATAATGATTATCAAATTTGCCTAAAAAGTTTGTCCTGCAATAGGCCAAATATGAGTTTTCTTCAATAACTGATTTAGTTGCTGTTTCAAATTAGGAATAAACATTTCATCAGGTTCTTAAAACATTCTTTCCAATGTTATCTCCTTTCCCATTCTCCCCCAAAACCCCTTATCCAATACCCCCTCCTCCTATTCTTATGAGGGTGTGCTCCAAACATCCTCCCATTCCCATCTCCCTGCTCTCTAATTCCCAAACAATAGGGGATCCAAACTTTCGGGGACCATGGCCCTCCACTTCCACTGAAGTCTGACATGGTCACCCTCAATTCCCTATACAGGTGGAGACATGAGTCCCTCCCTTTGTGCTCTCTGGCTGGTGGTTTAGACTTTGGGAGCTCTTGTTGAAACTTTTGATACTCCTTCTAGAAAGGACCAAAGCACCCACACTTTGGTCTTACTTCTTCTTCATGAGTTTTATGTGGTCTATACATTGTTTCTTAGATATTGTGAGCTTTTGGGCTAATATCCACTTATCATTGAGTGCATACCATATATGTTCTTTTGAGATTGGGTAATCTCACTCAAGATGATATTTTCCAGTTCCATCCATTTGCCTAAGAATTTCATGAACTCATTGTTTTTAATAGCTGAGTAGTACTCCATTGTATAAATGTACCACATTTTCTGCATCCATTCTTCTGTTGAAGGGCATCTGGGTTCTTTCCAACTTCTGGCTATTATAAATAAGGCTTCTATGAACATGGTGGAGCATGTGTCCCTGTTGTATGTTGAAATATCTTTTGGGTATATGCCCAGGAGTGGTATAGCTGGGTCCTCAGGTAACACTATGTTCAATTTTCTGAGATACCGCCGGACTGCTTTGCATAGTGGTTGTACCAGTTTACAATCCCACCAACAGTGGAGGAGTGTTCCTCTTTCTCCACACCCTTGCCAACATGTGCTGTCACCTGTGTTTTTGATCTTAGCCATTCTGGCTGGTGTGAGGTGGAATCTCAGTGTTGTTTTCATTTGCATTTCCCTGATGACTAGTGATCCTGAACACTTCTTTAGGTGCTTCTCAACCATTCGAGCTTCCTCAGTTGAGAATTCTTTGTTCAGCTCTGTGCTCCATTTTTTAATAGGGTTCTTTGATTGTCTAGAGTCTAATTTCTTCAGTTGTTTGTATACCTTGGATATTAGCCCTTTATCAGATGTAGGGTTGGTGAAGATCTTTTCCCAATCTGTTGGTTGCCACCTTGTCCTATTGACTGTGTCTTTTGCTTTACAGAAGCTTTGCAGTTTCATGAGGTCACACTTGTCAATTCTTGGTCTTAGAGCACAAGCCATTGGTGTTCTGTTCAGGAACTTTTCTCCTGTGGCCATGTATTCCAGGCTTTTCCCCAGTTTCTCTTCTATTAGTCTCAGTGTAGCTGGTTTTAGGTGGAGGTCCTTGATCCACTTGGAATTGAGCTTTGTACAAGGAGATAAGTATGGATCAATTTGCATTCTTTTACATGCTGACTTCCAGTTGGACCAGCACCATTTTTTGAAAATGCTGAAAAAAAATACTCAGATAAAGGGTCCAAAAAAAGAGAGAGAAAGAGAGAGAGAGAGAGAGAGAGAGAGAGAGAGAGAGAGAGAGTTTACTTATTTTAAATTATTTTCAAAAGTTTCTAAGTGTTGCTAATTGGCTAAGATCCTATTTTAAGCTCTCCACAGAAGAATTTAAGTCTTAGTTCAATATTCTCAAGAGAGATGTAAATCCTAATTTTCCTCACAGTTAATTGACAAAAGAGAGGTAATCTCACAAAAAGTAGAAGCTATTACTAATCTATATATTATTTAGCTTGATTAGTTGTCAGCGGTGATATAACTGTCCTTTGACAAAAGATTATCAATATCGATTTAAATATCTTTAAATAGGGTCTTCATGACTCTCTGAGTCTGGAAGGAGCGACTGTGGGTGATTCTGCCCTGATTTTAAAAGAACTCTGAAAAATTGGCTTTAAAAACAAAAGAGGGGGAACAGTACCTCCCCAAAAGAAGTCCCCCTGAAATACTCTCCATCATGCTGTGTTCACTTTTAACTCTATAAAGCTGTAGCTCATGGCAAATCTGCTGCTGTCTGCCTCTGGTACCACCGAGACCAACAAAAACTTTGCCACAGATATGGGGAAGAACCCTCTTACCCTTAAAGGGAATGGCCCAGACCCAGTTCCCTTACAGGGCCGAGGATTGATATGCCTGTTTGATACCACAGAAGGCACAGCTAACTGGCTACCAAAAGGATTAATGAAATAAATAGATACCCCTACAAAGCCAGCCCCAACCATAAATAGGATGAACAACAATTTACATCCAGGGAAGAGAAATCTCCCTGAGAATTCCCTTCGTTTTCCTTTCTAGGTAAAAATGAATCACCTACATGTCTGCTGTTAGAAGTTCTAATCCAGAAGCTGGCCTCCGAAATTATACTATTCAGACCTTTGAAGGGCCACTGACAAGAACATCAAACAGCTAGAGATTGACATCACTAATCTGAAGAAATCCCTTGTTTCACTGTCTGAAGAGATCTCCTAAAATCACAAAGATCCTTATGGGACTCGATTTACTCTGTCACAATAGAAAAGGCTGTGTACAGCTCTTGATTGTGTACAGCCCTTAAAGAAGAATGTTGCCTTTACATAGACAAGACAAGGAGGGTTAAAGAGAGCATGAAATAGGTCAGTGAAGGCCCTGAGAAAAATCAGAGAGAGAAAGAGACAGATGAATGCTGGTACAAGAATTGGTTTTCAGCCTCTCCAAGGTTGTCAACCCTATTTTCTCCCATCTTGGGACCACTATTTGGTTTCTTTTTGCTTATTTCTGCTGGTCCCTGGGCCTCAAATAGGCAGACTAATTCTGTGATACAACAGATAAATAATTTGGTAGCAAAGCTTATTCAGATACATTATCATAAGTTAGCTATGGAGGACCACAAGACTCCAGATGAGGTTGTTACTTTATACAGGGTGTTTCCAAAACCCATCTCCACCCAACCTAAAAGGGGAGACTTCTGCCCCTCAACCAAGCAGAGAGGGGCTACTCCCTCTGACAGGCAATCTGAATTCTTGCTTAGGCTGCAAGGCTAAGCACTGCAAGGGAATATAAATAAAAGTTAAAAATATCTCTCTGGGTTCCCTGAGGGACAAGCCTGACTGCATAGTGATTGATGTCAAAAGTATCCCCTCTCCAGGAAAAAGACATCAGGATATGTATGGCCCTCATGCCTCACTGGACAATGACAGGGGGACCGGACCCATTACAAGGTCCCCTTCAGTTACTGGAGGTCAGGCCTCTATCCCCGCCTTCACAAGTTTAGAATTGCCACAGCCCTTCTATACTTAGAGAAGGGAGGAGATGTCAAGGGCAGCCCTGCTTACACACTGAAGGCCTAAAATCAACCATAGGCCTAAAATCAGCCATAGGCCTATCATACATGTATACTAACACCAAGTCTTGGGTCTCAGTGGAAAAACATTGAAACAGATGGCTATAAGCTAATGTAAACAGGCAGCTTTTGTGGAAATCTACAAGCCTGAGTAGTCATAGACCTTGTAAATAGGTAGCCTGGGCAGACAATACCAACTTAGATAAGGACAAGGGAGTCATAGGCAGATTCGTAGTGACTTGTCCCCTGAACCTTCATCCAGCCGATACCCGGTTCCTATGATATCTGTATTCCCCTTGATCACCACACTCCAGTGTCATTCCCTTCCCCACATCCTGCCTTTCTGTGTTTATAACCCCTGTGTGAATTAATTACTATTTGAGAAAAAAATAAATTACAAAAAAACCACATTCTTTCCAAAATACTTTTCTGATTCTCTCCTACAATTCTGTATTAACACAGCAACAGCTTCATAATAGGATGTTAAAACTTTACTTGGAGATGAAGAAAGCTGAATCCACACTAATGATCTCTTTTGCCAAAGATTTGCTGTGGGCACATGACTGGCAATAACACAAACAGCCAACAATTAATCATAGTCTATATAATGTATTTGTTATTGGCTAATAGCTTCCTGTAATTTCTGCAAAGCTATTTGTCCCTCATCAGTTAATTGTTGAGGGGAATTAGGATTTGCATCACCCTTGAGAATATCAGATGTTTAAGTTCTCCTGTGGTAAGCTTATGATGAGGTTTTAGCCAATTAATACCTCCTAACAAATTTGGAAAATCATGTAAAGTAAGTAAATCATCTTTTCTTATTTGAAGTTTCTGTGCCACAATTTGTTTAGGATATGACTGATATGCCAAATATTGAAAAAGATACTGCCTTTGAATTTTTTCTGGATCAACAACCACTCCCCAAAATTTTAAAGCACATTGTATAAGAGGAAAGACTTGTAGTAAAATGTCCGAGGAATCAGCTAATATATTATCCATATAATTAATAATATGCACTGAAAGATTCAAAGTCCTAACTTCTTGTTTTATGCATCAACAAAATGTTTTACATAATAATGTAGGGCTATTAGTCATTCCTTGAGGCAAACTTTCCAATAATATCACTTTCTGGGCTCTCCAAATTTACATATAGGCACACTAAATGCAAACCTTTTACAATCATGAAGATGCAAAGAAATAGTGTAAAAACAATCCTCAAAACTCATAATAATTCTATATGCATTTTCTGGAATGGCAGGTAGAACAGGCAAGCCAGGTTTCAATAACGCAAGTATCATAACCTCGCCAACCCTTCACAAACTCCTCAACAATCACCACCTGCATGATTTTTTCTTAATTACAAATATGTGAGAGTTAGAATTCTGAGCCTGTGATCAAACTGCAAACTGCAGCCAATGGAACACTGTCAGTTTAACCATAATCTTCATGTTTCCCTTGCAACACCAGAGCACAACCATAACTTTGGAAAACAAAGCTCAACCTCCAATAAACAGTCCAGTCTTTCTAAAGACACCAAGTGCATCACCCTCATGCTGCAAAGTTTAGCTGCAAACTCCTGCACATGAAAGAATGAAGGTGCAGACTCCAATACCTCACCAAAGAGACACTGCTTTAAATTCTATCTTTTATAAGTCTGATTTCTAGGATAAGAATTACATAAAATATTACTCAATTTAGATGTATATTTAGAGACCTGTTTCTCTGGGTTGGCTCATGCCACATGTTGTTGTTATGAATGACTCTAGCCCTAAGTTATCAGTTTTAAGCCAACTTGCTGTTACTAATGTTACAGATTTTTAATCATACCCAATAATTTATAAGCCAATAATCTATAACCAAGACATGCAGAACATATTTATATTTTTAAAGCCAGTCAGAAACAAAAATGAAATGGTACATATATCTTATATATTTTTAAACCAGACAAAATTCTTACATTTCTAGATGTAATTTCAAGAGAGGAGCACCTAGTCACCTGCTGAACCCAATAATCACAATTAAAGATTTTTTCTAGGAAAAATAACCATCAGTACCTTACCATAGAAGGCAAAACACTGCTGACCTCTTTAAGAGTGACTTGTGCAGAAAATCAGCTCCTGGAAGGGCTTCTCCAGCAGTGCTTGACTCCTAACTACAAGTTTAGGGCTCCAGTGCCAATTAAAACTAAAATTGCTTTTTCTTTTTTTCTTTTTTTTTATTTCTGGAAACTATTTGAAAACTGAGTCAAGGACTGAACAATCAGTAGATAAAGTTTTAACCATGTTTTTCTTTGGAAAATAAAACACAGAACAACATTCAAGCAACGAAAAACAAAACCATGAACTGAGAGACAAGGACAGATTAGTGAACCAAAAGAGAGACAATAGAGAAGAGGACTAGATGTCCCACAGAAGGGACCCAGATATTCTACTAAAGGGATAGTAAACTAAGCATTTCTCTAGTTGGAGCCAGAGAGAAGGCAGGACATCTTCTGACTTCTGCCTGTTCTTAGAAGAGCTCTGTGACAGCTTTTGTTCATTTTCCTCCTCTTTCACCAAAGCATCCTCAGAATGTTGGGGAGGACTGCTTTTTCAAACCCATGTCTAGGGTGTAGACTATCTCTAGTCCAGACCAAAGGCTAAAAGCATTTATGAGAATTATCTTCACTTCCATAGATTTTAGCATAACTCTAAAACATGCACACAACAGATTTTTTACCATTTCCTTGTCCTTCTACAAGTTTATTCAACGCTGGCCAGTATCTTCTTTATTTTTCTTTCTTCATACTTCCAGTGGTGTCCTTCACTGTACCCTGCTTACTGGAGCTCCGACTTTGAGGCACCATCTGATCAAGCCAACTCAGTCAGTCAACAGGTTCTTCAGGGAAGGAAAATTAAAAAAGAAGTGAGTGAGAATGTTTAATGAGAATTAAAAAGAAAGAAGACAATTAGACAACATTGCAGCATGAACACAGCCAATTCTGAGGCTGAGGCGGGTTTATTTTTTTTCCCAATCTTCTTTTATACCATTATAATTGTATGAAAGTATTAAGGTCAGTTCTTGGTTGAGGAACAAGCAAAAAAATAAACACAAATAGTCAAATAACAATAAATAAAGGCAATAAATAAAGTCCCATGGTCACTCCAGTGATCACTCCTGTGATTGTAGTCCCTAAAGGCTTATCAGGATGACCAAAATATCTGAGCCTACTTAACAGTCCTAGCCCAAGGTAATTTTCATGCCTGAAGCCTATTTCCTCGTTCTAGCCCAAAGTAATTTTCATACTTGAAGCCTATTTCTTTGTTCTAGCCCAAAGTAATTTTCATGCTTGAAGGCTACGTCTTTGTTCTAACCTAAGATTTAGATTCCTGCCTGAAATTACTTTCATGTCATGTCCTAATGTCAGATTCCTGCCTGAAGCCCAATTCCTTGTCCTTGCCCAATGTCAGATTCCTGTCAAGGGTCCCCAGAAGCTCTCCAGGTTATATTACAATGACTTACACACCCTGTTCTCACTATTCCATCATTGCAAATGTGTTAATGGATAGTCCAAGAACCCTGCAATTGTTCAGTCTCCAAGGCTAGACAACTCATTTAGCTTTTGGTATATGTTAAAATCCCTAAAGAATAATGACCTACTAACAGTGCATAAGTAAACCTTCTAGGAAAACTGAGGGTAAACAGTAACCAAGATTTTCCTGTTTCCATGTCTTTAAAATAATCTATCACAAGGTGAGGCTATTATTTTATTTGGTACCATATAATACCATATAGTATCTCCCAAATCATACAGTTATTCCATTGATATGTTGTGTGTGTGTGTGTGTGGGTGTGGGTGGGTAAGTGTGTGTGTGGTTTATTTACTTTCCACTTAATCCTGATCTCCTAATTTCCCTTTAGTTCATTTCAAATGCTACATGCTATACCCCATTTCTTGGAAGATTATTTCCTTATTTCTGTTCCTCTATTAGAGCCTTATACTTGGCATATACTCTAAAATACAACCTCAAGCCAGACAAAATGTTAGCAAAGAGGAAAGAAAGTGGGTACTAAGTCTCATCACTAAACATGAAGCTAGTCACACAAAGCTAAAGAGACAAAAGTCTGTGTTTTCTTTCCTAATCGAGTAATACTGGAAATGTCAACTACCTTGAAGACTTAATGTTCAGGAGAAGAAGGCTGACAGAAGTCAGATTTCATGATTTTAATGACCTTTTCTTTTCCTTTTCTTTCCTTGACTTTTCTTTTATTTCTTTTTCTTTAAAAAGAGGAAGAATATAAAGTTGTATGAGTCAAAAATAGAAAGGATTTGGCAGGAGTTTGTGAGAGTGGAAAATATAATACAAGTTTTCTACATGAAACTCTCAAAAAATAAAGAAAATAAAGAAAACAACACAATAATGTTAGAAATGTAAACAAGTAAAAGTCATAATACCTATGCTAAATATACGAATAAATAAAAATGTTATTTGGTTGGCATTTGAAAAATAAAATGCTGAGAGTAAATGCTAGTTAGGACACAGAGAGATCAAATCATCACTGCACATTGTTGGAATTTAAAATTACATAGATAACATGTTGCAATATCAGGTAATAGTGTGTATTATTACAACAGGGATGACATTAGGTGAAATACCCAACCATTCCTCCAGGAATCTGATGATTTGGCAAGCCTAGATTACCATACTACTTCATTGGACTTTGTATATGAAGGTTAATTTATTTCATCTCTGCTAGGTATCTACTGCTTTTTACAGTGGTAGCATGAGGGCATATTATACATTACTTCATACCTGTACAAATTTATCTTTGATAGAGTAATGACATTGTTCTGGACTGGGAGATGTATGAAATACAGTGAAGAAAAGCAAAGTAATATCACCAAGGATGTGGCAATTGTTAGTCCTTGATTCCCACCACTGTCAATTTAAATAAGGGTTAGTTTTAGAAGTTATATAGTAATTATTTGAGGTAGAGTCATAACTCATAAAATGGCTTCTCATTTAATTTTTGTATAGGGCTAGAATTGGTATAAGATTCATTAATATGTACCAACTTGCACTCTGGAAATCAGCCTGGCAGTTCCTCAGAAAACTGTACATAATATTACCTGAGGATCCAGCTACACCACTCCTGGTCATATACCCAAAAGATATTCCAACGTATAATAAAGACACATGCTCCACTATGTTCGTACCAGCCTTATTTATTATAGCCAGAAGCTGTAAACAACCCAGATGTCCCTCAACAGAGGAATAGATAAAGAAAATGTGGTACATTTACACATTAGAGTACTACTCAGCTACTAAAAACAATGGCTTCATGAAGTTCACAGGGAAATGGATGGATCTAGAAAATATCATCCTAAGTGAGGTAACCCAGTCACAAAAGAACTCACATAATATGTACTCCCTGATAAGTGGATATTAGGAAAATAAAAAAACTCAGAATACCCACGATGTAACACATAGACCATAGAAGCTCAAAAGAGGAAGTCCAAAGTATGGATTCTTCAGTACTACTTAGAAGGAGAAACAAAATAACTATGGGAGTTAGAGGGTGGGAGAGACTTGGAAAAAGAGAGGAGTGGGAGGGAAAATGGGCAGACAGGATCAGGTGTGGGAGGAGATAGGAGAGATGTACAAAGGATCGGGAAATTGAATAGGGATGTTTAGCAATGGGGGATAGGGAACTAGGGGTAGCCACCATAATGTCCCAGATGTCAGGAAAGCAAGAGGATCCCAGGACCCAACAGGGATGACATTAGCTGAAACACCCAAGAGGGGAAAGAGAACCTGTAGAGACCATATTCAGAGGTTAGGCATGAACCCTAGCTGATGGGTGGAGCCACCCATAATTCTCAAAAATAGAATTGCCCCTTTCTAAAGGAAATACAGGAACAAAGAGTAGAGCAGAAACTCAAAGAAAGGCCATCCATCCCATGTGAAGCCACCAAACCCTGACACTATTGCTGATACCATGAAGTGTTTGCTGACAGTAGCCTGATATAGCTGTCTCCTGAGAGGATCTGCCAGAACCTTACCTATGCAGATGTGGAAGCTGGCAGCCAACTATCAGATAGAGCAAAGGGACCCCAAAGGATGAGTTAGGGGAAGTCCTGAAGCACCTAAATGTGTTTACAACCCCTTAGGAAAAACAATAATATCAACTAACCAGAACCCCCAGAACACCCAGGGACTAAACCCTCACCCAAGAATACGCATGTTGGGACTCATGGCTCCAGCTTCATATGTAGCATAGGATGGCCTTATCTGGCATCAATGGGAGGGGAAGACCATTAGTCCTGTGAAGGCTTGATGCTCCAGTGTAGGGGAATGCTATGGCAGTTAGGTGGGACTGTGGTGGGGGAACATTCTCATAGAAGCTGAAGGCAGGTTGAATGGGATGGGGGGGTTGAGGAGAGGAAACGGGGATGGGAATGACATTTGAAATGTAAAAAGTAAAATAACCAATAAAAAATTTAAAAACAAGGAAAAAACGAAATAGACAAATTAGGAAAAAAGTTATGATTAAAAGTGTATTCAAAATATACATTCAAAATGAGCAAAAAAAAAATTAAAAAAAGAAAAAAGATTCATTAATATAGCTAGAGTTAGACTTCATACATGTTGCTGGAATAATACCATTAATAAAAATATTTTATGTTATGTATTTCTTTTAAAACATGCCTATAAGTATGTGTTATATAACTAGTTTGTTCCCATATTTCTACCAGTGTAGTGATGATGAACATTGCTCTTACTGTGTAGAGCCTGGATATGTAATTTGTTTTGTTTAGTGTACACATCCACTGTAAGCATTTCTCAAGAAACTTTAATTAGTAAAATCTATATAAATTATTACTTCCAATATCATTGCCCATTCTAATATGTAAATAAGATATGCTTACTTAGGGACCTAGTTAGAGTTAGGACTAGAGGAGAATGGAATTAATGTGATGATAGGGCTAAGATACTAAGAAGTGATGTTAATAGAAAAGATATTTTTCTTTGTTGATACTGATGGCATTTCCTGTAGAGTATGGCATTACAAAGCCAGCCACAAATATATATGGAACCTATTTATACATAATAGTAGTGTCTTTATGTGTACTACATTTCTGTTGCTGTGATAAAACATCATGAACAAATAAAATTAGATAAGAGTGACTTTCCCAGCTCACAGTTTTAGAGGGATATGAGTCATTATACATGGCAGAAATAACAACTAGTCACAGAAATGGCAGCTGGAACAGGAAAGCGAGTCTTGAGTCTTGAGCGGGAAACATAGAGAACCCAAATGCCATAAGTCTTAACATTTTCGAAGTACTTCCCCAGTGACCTATTTCCCCAAGTTAGACCACATCTAATTCTCCCAAACAGCATTACCAGCTGTAGACTAAGTATTCAAATACATCAGCCTGTATGTGATATTTCTTACTTAAACCATTACAATATAGAAAGTGGTGGCAAAGCCTCTAAGGAAGACTGTGTTCTTAATTAAAGCGTCTGCTTAACTTATGACACAGCTAGGCATTGTGGCTCATGCCTTTAATCACAACACTAGAGAGATAGAGACAGGTGGACCTCTGTAAGTTCTAGGCTAGACTGGTATACAGAGAGAATTAGAAGCTAGACAACTTTAGCTACACAGTGAGACCTTTATTTGGAAAAAAAATCCTAGAAAACGTATAAAATTAAAAATAATGTACTAGGGCCCCTCACTTGATTCTTATGACTGGGGCAGACACCTAGCTGGTCTGCTCCCATGAAGACACCATATCCTGAGAAATCCTAGAGGAGCCACTGCTCTCAGAGCATCGGGTAAGAACACCACTCCCACTACCCTATGCCCCAGAGCTACAACTGGCATCCGGGGGCACTCAAGACACATCAGCCACCCAAACCCTGCAACTCCAGAAAACCACTCCCATTCTGACCCTCGCTTGGTCCGTTTGGCTGGGGCAGACATCTAGCTGGTCTGCTCCCATGAAGATACCACATCCTGAGCCATCCTAAAGAAACCACTGCACTCAGAGCATCAGGATTTCAGGATCCTAGAAGCAGCCTAGATCCCAGTAGTTCTTCCACCCAGGAGCTCAGGATCACAGGATCACAGAAACATATCGTCTCTGAGGAGTTCTGAATAAACGGAAAGACAGGCTCAAGTCAGAGACAGTGAGTACAGGTAGCACTAGAGTTAACCAGATGGCGAAAGGCAAGCACAAGAACATAAGCAACAGAAACCAAAGTTATTTGGCATAATCAGTACCCAGTTCTTCCACCATAGCAAGCTCTGGATACTTCATCACACTGGAAAAGCAGGATTCAGAATTAAAATCACTTCTCATGATGATAATAGAAGACTTTAAGAAGGACATAAATGAGTCCTTTAAAGAAGTACAGGAGAACACAGGTAAACAGGTAGAAGCCCTTAAAGAAGAAACACAAAAATCCCTTACAAAATTACAAGAGAATATAACAAAACAGGTGAAGGAATTGAACAAAACAATCCAGGACATAAAAATGGAAATAGAAACAATAAGAAATCACAAAGAGAGACCACCCTGAAGATAGAAAACCTAGGAAAGAAATCAGAAGTCATAGACGAAAGCATCACCAACAGAATACAAGAGATAGAAGAGAGAATCTCAGGTGCAGAAAATAACTTGGAAAACATTGATACAACTGTCAAAGAAAATGCAAAATGTACCACATTTTTTTGTATCCATCCCTCAGTTGAAGGACATCTGGTTCTTTCTAGCTTCTGGCTATTATAAATAAGGCTGCTATGAACATAGTGAAACATATGGCCTTGTTATATGTTAGAGCATCTTCTGGATATATGCCCAGTAGTGGTATAGCTAGATCCTCAGATAATGCTATGTCCTATTTTCATAGGAACTGCCAGCCTGATTTCCAAAGTAGTTGCACCATCTTGCAGTCCCACCAACAATGGAGGAAGCATCCTCTTTCTCCACACCCTCGCCAGCATCTGCTACCACATTTTTAGGTAAATGGATGGAACTAGAAAATATCATCCTGAGTGAGGTAAGCCAATCACAAAAGAAAACACATGGTATTCACTCACTGATTACTGGATATTAGCCAACAACCTTGAAATACCCAAGATTCAACTCACAGACCACATGAAGCTCATGAAGAAGACCAAGAGGGGTGCTTCCATCCTTCTTAGAAGGAGTAACAAAATACTCAAGGGAGCAAATATGGAGACAAAGTGAGTGACAGAAACTGAAGGAAGGGCCGTCTGGAGACCATTCCACCTGGGTATCCATCCCATGTGCAGTCACCAAAGGCAGATGCTGATGTGGAAGTCAGGAAGTGCATTCTGACAAGAGCCTGATATATCTGTCTCCTTAGAGGTCTTCAAGATTCTGACATATTCAGAGGCAGATGCTCAGAGCTAACCATTGAACTGATCATGGGGTTCCCAATGGAGGAGTTAGAGTGAAGACTGTAGTAGCTGAAAGGATTTGCGGCCCCATGAGGAAAGCAACAGTACCAACCAACCAGAGCTCTCAGGGTCTAAACAACCAGCCTGGGAGCACTTAGGGAGGGATTCATTGCTCCAGCTGTATATGTAAGGGAGGATGGCCCTGTCAGGTATAGATGGGAGAAGATATCCTTGAAGGCTGGACACCCCAGTGCATGGGAATTTGAGGGTGGGGAGGTAGGAATAGGGGTTAGGTAGAGGCACATCCACAGAGAAGCAGGAGGATGGGTGATGGGATAGAGGGTTCCTAGGCAGGGAGGGGGGCAATGAGGTAAGGGGATAATATATGAAATGTAAATAAAACATCAAATAAAAATTTTCAAAAAAAAGAAAGAAAGAAAGAAAGAAAGAAAGAAAGAAAGAAAGAAAGAAAGGAAGGAAGGAAGGAAGGAAGGAAGGAAGGAAAGAAGAAAGAAAGAAAGAAAGAAAGAAAGAAAGAAAGAAAGAAAGAAAGAAAGAAAGAAAGGAAATTCAAAAAGCTCCTAACTCAAAACATCCAGAAAATTTAGAACACAATGAGAAGACCAAACCTAAGGGTAATATGTACAGATGAGAGTGAAGTTGCCCAAATTAAAGGGCCAGTAAATATCTTCAACAAAATTATAGAGGAAAACTTTGTAACCTAAAGAAAGAGATTTCCATGAGCATACAAGAAGCCTACTTAAATCCAAATAGACTAGACCAGAAAGCAAATTTCTCCCATAACATAATAATCAAAATATCAAATGCTCATGACAAAGAAAAAATATTAAAAGCAGTAAGGGAAAAAGGTCAAGTAACATATAAAGGCAGATCTATAAGAATTACACCACACTTCTCACTAGAAACTATAAAAGCCAGAAGATCCTGGACTGATACCAAACAAACCCTAAGAGAACACAAATGTCAGCCCAGATTACTATACTCAGCAAAATACTCAATCATTATAGTTGGAGAAACCAATATTTTCCATGACAAAACCATATTTACACAGTATCTTCCCACAAATCCAGCACTTCAAAGGATAATTGATGGAAAACTCCAACATAAGGAGGGAAACTACAACCTAGAAAAAGCAAGGAATAATCTTCCAACAATGCCAAAAGAATATAGCTACACAAACATAATTCTACCTCTAATAACAAAAATAACAGGAAGCAACAATCATTTTTACTTAATATCTCTTAACACCAATGGAATCAACTCTCCAATAAAAAAGACATAGACAGACTGGTTACAAAAACAGGACTCAGAATTTTGCTGCATACAGGAAACACACCTCAGTGACAAAGACAGAAACTACCTCAGAGTAAAAAGATGAAAAAAAATTCCAAAGCAAATAGTCCAAAGAAACAAGCTGGAGTTGCCATTCTAGTATCAAATAAAATCAACTTTTAACTAAAAGTAACCAAAAAGGATAAGAAAGGACACTTCAAATTTATCGAAGGAAAAATCTACCGAAATGAACACTCACTTCTGAACATTTATGCTCCAAATGCAAGTGAACCCACATTCGTAAAAGAAAGTTTACTAAAGTTCAAAGCACACTTTGAAGCTCACACGATAATAGTGGGGGATTTCAACACCCCACTCTCAGCAAAGGACAGATGATAGAAACAGAAACTAAATGGAGACAGAATGAAATTAACAGAAGTTATGAACCAAATGGGTTTAACAGATATCTATAGAACATTTCACTAAAACAAAAGAATATACCTTTTTCTCAGCACCTCATGGTACCTTCTCCAAAATAGACCGTATAATTTGTCACAAAACAGGCCTCAACAGATACAAATGATTGAAATAATTCCTTTCATCCTATCAGATCACCATGGACTACGGCTGGTCTTTAAAAATGACAAAAGCAATGGAAAACCCAGATACACATGGAAACTGAACAAGGCTCTACTCAATGATGACTTGGTCAAGGAAGAAATAAAGAAAAAAATTAAAGACTTTTAGAATTTAATGAAAATGAGGACACATCATACCAAAACTTCTGGGACTCCATGAAATCAGGGCTAAGAGAAAAACTCATTGCTCTACCTGCCTACAAAAAGAAGCTGTAGAGAGCATACACTAACAACTTGACAGCACGCCTGAAAGCTCTAGAACAAAAAGAAGCAAATACACTCAAGAAGAGTAGATGGCAGGAAATAATCCAATTCAGGGGTGAAATCAACCAAGTAGAAAACAAAAGAACTATACAAAATATGAACAAAACCAGGAGCTGATTCTTTGAGAAAATGAACAATATAAATACACCCTTAGCCTGACTAACCAGAAGGCAGAGAGACAGTATCCAAATTAATAAAGTCAGACTGAAAAGGAAGACATAACAACAGAAACTGAGGAAATTCAAAAAATCATCAGATCCTACTACAAAGGCCTATACTGAGCAAAACTGAAAAATCTGGAAGAAATGAACAATTTTCTAGACAGATATCGGGTATCAAATTTAAATCAGGATCAAATAAACCATCTAAACAGTCCAATAACCCCTAAAGAAATAGCAGCACTCATTAAAATTTTCCCCACCAAAAAAAAAGCCCAGGACCAGATGGTTTTAGTGGAGAATCCTATCAGATCTTCAAGGAAGACCTACTCCCAATTTTCTTCAAACTACACCACAAAATAGAAACAAAAGAAACACTACCAAATTTGTTTTATGAAGCCACAATCACGCTCATACTTAAACCTCACAAAAAAAACAACAAAGAAAGAGAACTTCAGACCAATTTCCCTTATGAATATCAATGCAAAAATACTCAATAAAATTCTGGCAAACCAAATCCAAGAACACATCAAAACAATCATCCATCATGATCGAGTAGGCTATATCCAAGGAATGTAGGGATGGTTCAATATTCAGAGATCCATCAACATAATCCACTATATAAACAAACTCAAAGGAAAAATAACACATGTTCATATCAGTAGATGATGAGAAAGCATTTGACAAAATTCAACAACCCTTCATGGTAATTTTCTTGGAAAGATCAGGAATTTAAGGCCCATACCTAAACATAGTAAAAGCAATATACAGCAAACCAGTAGCCAACATCAAACTAAATGGAGAGAAACTTGAAGCAATCCCACTAAGATCAGGGACTAGACAAGGATGCCCACTCTCTCCCCACCTATTCAATATAGTACTGGAAGTCCTAGCCAGAGCAATTACACAACAAATGGAAGTCAAAGGGATACAAATAGGAAAGGAAGAAGTCAAAATTTCACTATTTGAAGAAGATATGATAGTATAATTAAGTGACCCTAAAACTTCCACCAGAGAAATCCTAAACCTGATAAACAACTTCAGCAAAGTGGCAGGATATAAAATTAACTTAATCAGTAGCCTTCCTCTACTTGAAGGATGAACAGGCTAAGAAAGAAATTAGGGAAATGACACCCTTCCCAATAGTCACAAATAATATAAAATACCTTGGTGTGAATGTAACCAAGCAAGTGAAAGATCTGTATGAGAAGAACTTCAAGTCTCTGAAGAAAGAAATCAAAGATCTCAGAAGATGGAAAGATCTCCCATACTCATAGATTGGTAGGATTAAAATTGTAAAAATGGACATCTTGCCAAATGAAATCTACAGATTCAATGCAATCCCCATCAAAATTTCAACTCAATTCTTCGTAGAGTTTGAAAGAGCATTTTGCAAATTCATTTGAAATAACAAAAAACCCAGGACAGTAAGAATTATTCTCAACAATAAAAAAACTTCTTAGGAAATTACCATCCCTGACCTCAAACTGTACTACAGAGTAATAATGATAATAACTGCATGGTATTGGTACAGAGACAGGCAGGAAGACATAGCATTACCTGAGGACCCATCTTTACCACTCCTGGGCATTTAACCAGAAGATGCTCCAACATACAATAAGGACATATGCTTCACTGTGTTCATAGCAGACTTATTTATAATAGCCAGAAGCTGGAAAGAACTCAGATGTCCTTCAACAGAGGAATGGATAAAAAAATAAAAATATGGTATATTTACACACTGGGGTATTACTCAGCTATTAAAAACAACGAATTTGCCGGGCGGTGGTGGCGCACACCTTTAATCCTAGCACTTGGGAGGCAGAGGCAGGCAGATTTCTGAGTTTGAGGTCAGCTTGGTCTACAGAGTGAGTTCCAGGACAGCCAGGAATACACAGAGAAACCTTGTCTTGAAAAACCAAAAATAAATAAATAAATAGATAAATAAATAATAAAAATAAAAAATAAAAAAATAAAAAATAAAAAAATAAAATAAATGAATTTGAGAAATTCTTAGGTAAACAGATGGAACTAGAAAATACCATATTAAGTGGGGTAACACCATCACAAAAGAACACGCATAGTATTCACTTACTGATAATTAGATATTAGCCCAGAAGCTTGAAATACCCAAGATTCAACTCACAGATCACATTAAGCTCATGAAGAAGGAAGACCAAGTGGGGGTGCTTCCATCCTTCTTAGAAGGAGTAACAAAATACTCAAGGGAGCAAATATGGAGACAAAGTGTGGGACAGAAACTGAAGGAGGGGCCATCTGGAGACCATCCCACCTGGGTATCCATACCATGTGCAGTCATCAAAGGTAGACCCTGATATGTAAGTCAGGAAGTGCATGCTGACAGGAGTGAGATATTGCTGTCTCCTTAGAGGAAACATATTCTGACATATTCAGAGGTGGGTGCTCACAGCTAACCATTGAACTGATCAAGAGGTTCCCAATAGAGGAGTTAGAGTTAAGACTGAAGGAGCTGAAAGGATTTGCGGCCCCATGAGGGCCAACCAACCAGAGCTTGCAGTATCTAAACCACCAGTCTCGGAACACATAGGGAGCGACCCATGACTCCAGCTGTATATATAGGGGAGGATGGCCTTGTTGGCATATGTGGGAAAGGAGATTCTTGGTCCCATGTAGGCTGGAGGCTGTTGGGAGAGAGATTCGAGGGTGTAGAGGTGAGAGTGGAGGGTATGTGGGGACACATCCTCATAGAAGCAGGAGGAAGAGGGATGGGAGAGGGCGTTCCTGGGCGGGGTGGGGAATAACATCTGAAATGTAAATAAAATATCCAATAAATAAAATAATTTACTAGGATGCATGATTTTAAATATTAAGATGCAGGTTTTTAAATGTTAAAGTTTCTACAAAAGATTTGGCTTTAATTTTATTCTATAATTGTAATTTATGTACACTTTTGGTGAAAGAAAAAAAGATTGTATGTTTAAGATTTTTAAGGATCTCTCAATTTTTTTTTAAAGAAATTTTTCAGTTTTATTTCTGGGAGTAATTTTATGGTAAATGGAACATTAAGTTTCCTACCTCTCTAGAGCTTTCGATCAAACATGCATTTTATTTTAGTGTCCCATCAAGAAGAGTATATGGGAACAATATTGATCCTGTAAAAAAATATAAAAAGAGGATAATTTACAGTTGCTCTGATTAAAGCTGTCAAACACATTTCACAAATTAGGAAGCTTTCTAATTGGATTGACTCACAAATACCAGGAAGCAAGAAGAGAGAATGAAGTGGATACTCTGAGTAGTACCTGTCAGTGTCTATTCAAAGAGAATCTGCAGGGAGTAATAACCAGTCAGACACACTTAATTCGTAATGGCTGAGGAAATAAAAGCCTGGTAATTTTGGTATGACACTCACCTCTGGTGATTTAAATTAAAGATGACATATCTAAATTTTACTTACAAAGTTGAAAACTAAAGGATAGCAGGGAAAGCTGAAGCACCCCTCAGGCGATTAAAAATTGCCTCCCAATTTATTAAGTTTAACTAATAAATTAGATGAAGAATGTTGCTGTCTTGTCTGTTCCATTATTCACAGCTTGTGAAACAGGGGTGTTGCCATTAATTACTGTAACACTCTACAACATCAGAAAAAAAAAAGAGGCTTGCAACAAGGTTCTGTGACTTCCCATCTAAATGAGGGTTTTGAACATGGGTTAGGGATCTTAGGAATGATTACTAACCCTACTACCATCAGTATATGAAATCTACTGTGATTCAGTATTATAGCTTTTCTTTAAAAAGTAATATGCATGTCTTATGTAATTTTACCTGGGCTTTTTAAGGATTCATGGTTGTTTTCCTACACTATTCTTAATATGTAAATTGACTTTAAATAGTTTTATTATTCAAAGTGTGCGTAGACACAATTTTTGATGTATTGCAACTTCTACCTATTTGATCTTTCATGTGTTTTAACCATCATTATGGAAAGAGTTAGATAACAAGGAAGCTAGGACAAACAATTTTTTAAGCATTAGAGTGTCAAGAAAAGATTTATGTGTGAAGTGTGAACTAATGAAAACTGTAGTTCTCATTTGTACGTTTTTCTAAATAGCATTTATAATGAACCACAGTTTTCCATTTAAGACATGATATACTTCTTTTTTATCTCAATGAGAATCTACAATTAAGAACACAGTTGGAATATTTTGTCTTTGATATATTTAGTTATTGTGATTTTAGCAGTTAGTTCCCACATTATAATTGCATGATTTGAATAAATGGGGAAAAATATAATAGTTTCAAATTTTTAGATTCTTTATAAGTTAAATTAGAAAAGGTAAGGGGTTAGCCTAAGAATATCATGTTGATTGCTTTTGTACTGCAATTATCAAGAAGTACATGAAGTTCCTGACATTCATATTGAAAATAGGTGTTAAATATTTATAAAGGTACTTTGATTTGCATAGAGACATTTCATCAAGCAGTTCAAACACATTTATTTTTCAACATACAGTTCAGCAAGAATTTGCTAGATATATTTGCATTGTGCTAGTTGCCCCATAAAATACAATACTAGTGAAATATTAGATTTTTGCTGTATACAGTTTTCAATAAAACCGTGAAAGAATACACACACACACACACATACACACACACACACAAAATAGATACCACTTTAAGGTAACATAGGATTAAGTATCACATTGGATGACATACCATGTGGGAATTGACAGTGAGCTAGAATAGAACCCAGATTATTTAAGTTGAAGAAGAGTGGCGAGATACCAACAGGTAGATTTTCATTATCTTTGCATCAAGGTGCTATTACAGGAAAATAAAATGTTTAATTTCAAATCTTGTTGTTATTGCTTACAAGGCCATTCACAAACTGCTTGAATTGAATCATATAAAAATTGAATATAATTTACTAGAGTAAATAACAATGTTTGAACATGAAGAGAGAAAAATAATATTGCCCAATGATGTACCTACCACCTTTGAGGCAAATAGTGAAAATCCCAAGAGCAGTTATTTTTCCAGAAACAAGCTTCAAGGAAAATAAACAAGTTTATGTAATTATCTGTCTCTTTTCAAAAGATATTTTCACTGACATCAATTTGTTCTTATTTCATCATTTTCACATCCTAAGCACTAGTCTGAGTACTAAAAATTAAACATAAATGAAGGTAATTTAAATGCTAAAGGAGTTGACAATGCAGAGTTTCCTAAAACTATTTCAGTGTGTCAGGGCAAAAAAACATTATTGTTCTGGGAAAACAATGATCATGCAGGAGACAGGAACCTTTAGTGTTGTATCTGCCTTAGAGCTGTAAGAGTCAGTTTGAAGGAAGAGTGTCAGTGCCACAAGTACAGTGCACAATGGCAATGCACTCTACTGAGTTCTGGGTTTTTAATCAAGGATCATTTCTCTGATATAGGTACCTGGTTCCTGGAGTATACTGCCTCACATTCAGACAAACGAGTATAATACACCTAATTTAAAAGAAATGACACTCAGTGGGAAAATGATGTATATTCATTCCTTAAAACATGCCTCTATGAAAATAGTATGTATCTAGAGAAACTAGCAAAGCCGAAATCTATGGCATTCATGATTCTATACTTAAGTTCTGTAGTTTGTATTTTGGGTCCCAAGACACCAAAGGGCCTTGATCAGCAACATCAGATCATGGGCTCACAATAAAACAATAGTCTCAAACTGGTATAAACAGCATCTTTTGCTAAGTCATGTATGATCACATTCTAGAGGCTGGTGTAGAACTGTGTTTTCTTTATATTCAATAAAGTGTTGAAAAAATGGCATTGCTGGTGTCGAGAGTGAATGTTGAACAAAGACACAAATGACTACAGAAGATCCACTGAGAATTAGTGAAACTCAATTGACAATGAATGTGAAATGTATGATGGTTCCTTTAGGACCATTAAAGTATCATCATTTATTTAAAATAGAGGTTTATTTTATATTAATAAATAAAACCTGAGGTTTGAATAGAGGGCCACATCATTTTCTGTGCCATAGAAATGATGTTGATATATTTCTGTGTTCTCTCCCATGCAAAAATAAACTTTCCCATATCAAAACAAGTATAAAATTTTCATGATGAAAAGAATGGCTTTGTTTTTTATTTGCAGCAAAGATGGATCACTTTAATAGCTAATAACTCCCTTTTCTCATTCTAATCTTTAACAGTCAGATGTGTTAGTCACTATGAGCAATGGTGTCTAGGATGTATTGCTTCGAAATCTTAGTGTGGTCCCACAGTTAGTGTGTGGAGCCCATTTGGGAATCATACTGTGATTATGTTTAACACTAAAGAAGAATCAAAGGCATCAAAAACATTTTAAAAACAAGAATGGGGATGGGGAAGGAGCATGATGAAAATATTTTTCTTTTTTGGCTTGCTTCTAATTCAATTAATTTTGAATTTATATTTAACTTCTCAGAATGTTTCCTTAAAGTGAATATATAGTACATGCTATAAACTTACATTGTGACACTTACTTTGTGTATATTTATGTTCAGTATTTAAAAATATATTGCTAACAAAAAAAGAGAAAATGGGAATATAAGAATACTCTAGAATTATCCATGTTTTGCTCACCATTTTAATCTTTGCTAAATAACTACCATGGTTTTCTGAAGTAGGTAAGAAATTAAAATACAGCTAAACAAACATACAAACCACAAAACAGAAAATGTACATTTAAATTTACTTCATCAAAATAATTCTGATTGATAAATTGTGTCTCTGAATAAGAATGTTAATCCGATTCTACACTTTTCAGACAATATTGTAGAATTTATTGTAGAGTGTGTATGATTTTTAGATATCTATGTAGAAAGATTCCCATATGTAATGTGGCTGCATTTGTCTAGGTGAGTGTAAACAAGAGGTCAGTGTCAGATCATTTCCTCAGTTAAATTTTATTTAATTTTTATATTTTTTCTCAGTAAATCTGATGCTCATCAGTTTGCTTGGTTATTAAGCTCTAGGAATCTGCCCATCTTTGCTCCACCAGTGTTACATTTAGAAACATGAGCCACATGATACCGCTTACATTTTGTTCTGGAGCTCCAAATCACTTCCTTATGCTTGCCCCTTTACCAACTGAGACATCTCCTTTGTCCCACAATTAAAGAATGGATATCCTTTCACTTAGGTTTTGTAAAACAGCAGTGTCAATCACGTCATCCATTGAAGTTTAAAAAAATAAAAAGCATGCTGAATAAATATTCCCTAGCTTTTTAAAGACATTGCCCTAGATTGAAATTTTGGTTCAGAAAGTGATATAAAGCTGTAATTTTATCAAATCTGTCATGTTCTAGTTCTATAACTATTTTGAAAACTACCAAGTGTGAAGCAAAAATGTATGTTAATTGTTCTTTGAAATACAGTGTTACATGGTAATTAGAAACTTTCAAAAATTTACAAAATACAAACATTTGAAAGGGATGAAAGTTACTGCCAAAGGAATGGATCTTCAGAACCCACACGTGGTTTCTACTCACATCATTTTAGTCTTCTCATAACTAGCCATGGTTCCTGAAAATCTTGATGCTTCCATGGTTTGTGGTTCCATTATCCCATTGAAGATATTGGGTACTTCATTGCTCCTTCCTCTGTGTTGGGGTCTTGGCTAGATTTATCACTTGGCTTTTCCTGGATTGAGTGATAAGTTGACTATTTTTTTTCAGTTACCTTATCAGGAAAAAAAATGATCTAAAAGTCTTCGTTCATAAGTACCTGTCACTCACAGCACACTTCAGTAAAAGAAAACAAGTACTGTATATTGTTTTTATTTTCCTTTATGGATAGCCACCAACACTTTTTGGGGGGTGATGACCCTTTATCTCTGAGCACCAAATATGAGAAAGAAAATAAAATTCCACATTCTTACATTATACC
The DNA here is from genome assembly GCF_004785775.1 of Grammomys surdaster. Taxonomy (NCBI): domain Eukaryota; kingdom Metazoa; phylum Chordata; class Mammalia; order Rodentia; family Muridae; genus Grammomys; species Grammomys surdaster. Next base: position 10,817,183 of record NW_021604591.1, read on the forward strand.
CTATTAGAGTTTCTAAGCTCCTGCGGATTTGCAGGCTTCTCCTGAATAGTGCAGTCCTTTTATATGTTCTATGCATATGGTTTGTAGAATTTTACTCCTGCTTAGCAGAAGCAATAGAAAAAAACACCAAGTTTCTTCATCCTAGAGGTAGAATCTCAGTTATGTGTGTACATTAATGTTGGCATGCATGCCATAGTGCCTGTGTAAAAACCACAGGGCAATTTTCAGGATTAAGTTCTCTCCTTCTACTATGTGGGGACCAAGGAATGAATTTACTTTGACTATGTGGGTCCTAGGGATTGAACTCATGTTGTCAGGCTTGGCAATGAATGCCTTTTATCTTCTAAGCCATTTCACTGACCCTACATAAGTATAAAGCATTTTTAATAGATTTACCTGTTTGATTACTTGGTCTCTAGGTGCTGGTAGGTTGTGGACATTGGGAAGGTAGATGCTGGCTGGAGAAAATGTGCTACTAGGACCTAGCGCTGACACTTTATTCTCTAACCTCACTTCCTTTTCAGTCTCTGCTTTCTGAATAGAGATACAACGTGACAAGCAATTTTTTCTTCTCTAAATACTCTCCTTCCTTGCCTGCTGCCATATCCTTAACACTAATGGACTATATTCTTCAATTTTTAATAAACCAAAATAAATGCTGCCTCCCTTTAAAAGGGGGATGAAAGTCAAAAAGCAGGAAATAGAAAGAATGGTAGAGAAAAAAGAGGGAGAGAGCAAGCCAAGGTAAGGGATTGAAGGGAAGAAAAAAAGTGAAACTAATACAAAATAAAAAAATTATAGACGTGAAAACAGATGCCTGTAGAGAGAATATCTTGTGCATTTTATGGATATATCACCTGTCAATTAAAAAGCCTATGTCCTATGGCTTAGACAGGAAATAGAGATGGGATAATTGGGAGGTGAAAAGATTCTGGATAGAGACAGGTGGGAAATTTACTAGGAATATTTGACAAAACAAATGCATGGTATCTGAACACAGGTATTCAGCCATGTGGCAGAACGTAGGGAGAATAAATAGGATATTTTAAGTTATATCTATTCAGATAAGAGCATAGCTATATGGCCAAGGTATTCATAAATATAGTTTGAGTTTGAGTCTTATTTCTAGGAGCATATGGTTAGAAAGAACCAGGGCCTCCTAACTTCTACAGATGCCTCCACTGAAAATCAGACTGTTAATCTGGAATCATATGAGAATTCCTATATGTATATAATGAGAATTCATATATATATATATATATATATATATATATATATATATATACACATATGGATTTTCTAAAAAATCCATCTGCATATATACTTAATTAGAAAATCCTTGCGAAAGGAGTTGTCACATCCACAATGAATTGTGAGGGGTTTATTTATCTCTTAAAAATTTTGTTGTGTCAAAAGTTAGTTGACTTGTTACTATTACTAGGGCATTGGACAACCTATTGTATTCCGATTATCTGCATACACTATACTTTTTCATGTACTCAGTTTGAGTGCTTGAACCTTTTCTGCTTTGAGGTTGGAGGGGTGGTATATATTGTGGAGTAAGAGGTCTGCAGCTTAGGGAGAAGTACTTAATTCTGTACAGGATAGTATCACCTACTTCACTCCTCATTGATATCTGTGCTACTATTTTAAAAGCAATAATTGAGAAGTTGCAATTATTTCATATACTCTCATAGCTATCTTATTAAAACAACTTTACATTTATGTAACCCAACCACGATAGTGTCATTTTAACATACTGATGCTCATAATTTGATAATTTCCATACTCATTTCCCTTTGAGATGTGACTATAGCATAGATCAGAGTTCTTATTTATTTTTGCTGTAGAATATTGAATAAATTAATGAACCCCCTTAGTTTCTTAAGCAGTTTGGAAATCTTGTATGTTCTTATTTTTTGAGCAAGTCACTCAATTCCCACTGTGTCTTTTTTGTTGTTTTGTTTTTGTTTTTCGAGACAGGGTTTCTCTCTGTAGTTCTGACTGTCCTGGAACTCATTCAGTAGACCAGGCTGGCCTCAAACTCAGAAATCCGCCTGCCTCTGCCCTTCAAGTGCTGGGATTAAAGGCGTGTGCCACCACCACCCATCTCCACTGTGTCCATATTAGTGAAATCCCAGAAATCATATAATTTCTTTTGAATTATCTATTTTGTTACTGTAAATGTAGAATATTCTTATTTCTTAAAATATCCATTACATAATAGAAATAAGCATTACTTTTAATCAAGAACCTAATCACTACATTTTAGTTACAATTATCCCCAGACATTTACGACCCTAATATTTGTCCTCATTTTCCACTGAGGTTTCAAAAATTGTATCACAATAATTTCATTTGATTAAAGCTTTACATCTCTTGTTAAATATATTATATTTTAAGAATTTTAGGGCTATGAAGAATATACAAACATTGTAATTTTCTTTGTTCACGTGAGGTTTCCTGTCACTATTATTATTACTAATTATTACTAACAAATGATGCTACAAATTGAGAGGTTACACTATGAAACTCCAGCCTTGACTCAAGTGTCCTCAGTGCTTGTATACTAATGTTTCAAGTTTATATTCTGTATTCCTACATAGCAGTAATGGCTAATATGTCACCATAGCAACCACACACACACACATATACACACACACTCACCGAGTTTTAACAATTTCTCATAACATCATTTTATCTTCATATTTTGCCACTTTTGAGTAACTCTTCAGTTACTTTAGAACATTCTCCTCAGTTTATGTTTGCCTGATGTTTTGACTTACATGGTTGCTACTTATTTATTTATTTATTTATTTATTTATCTATTTAAAACAATAACATAAAAACTATGTGCCCTTTTTAAAGCTCAACACACTAATGAGTTGAAACTGAAGTGTCTTATTCAGAATTGTGGGCAATTACTTAGAAATGAGGTAAATAATTTGTGTGGCCTCAAACTTGCACCAAGCATAATTGCATTCACTAAAGTGTGAGACTCTTGTAGAGGAAAGATTGTATTTATAGGCATTTATTTTATTTTAGAAATTATAGTTTATATTTATTTTCAAATTATTCAATTTTAGTCACATTCAATTCCACATGCTGTGCTGTTTTGAGTTTTCTCTCTCTGTTTTTCAGTGGTATTTTACATTTTTGGAAAACAGTAATTTGGAGTAATATTCATATTATCCCAATATTTTAATTAGAAGAAAAAATGAAAACATGCATATGAATTCACCTATACTATGCTTATATATCTATATCTACCCAGACATGTATGTCCATAAATGCCACAGGCGTTTACAAGCACATACGTACATAAGGCATGTATGTTCATACTGAACTACATGCACACACAGATTTGTATGTGGAGTTGGTTGCACCACATATGTATTTCCAATTCATGACAAATTTCTCAGGACTTTATCATATTCTAAGTGGAAAATCTTCATTATCCTGAGTACTGTGAGTTCCTATAGATAGTTCACACACCATAAAAGACCAGATGCTTGACTCTCACGTATTCATTTTCTTTCTCTGTATCTATTTTTACCCTGATTTGTAAAAAGGATTCTGATTACAATAGATCTGCTTTCTCGATATTATTAAATGCATGTATGAGTCTCCAAATTGCTTCTCAACACCTCTAGAAGAAGTAATATAACTTAAGTACTGAGTTAGTCAAGTTCATTTTGTCTTCATCCTTATAGTAGAAAATGTCGTATCTTACTTTCTGTGTTGCATAAGATACTCATTGCTGTTCTGTTTCCTTCAGTGTGGTATGCTGTGAGCACGATTAGATTCATCTGCTCTGGCTTAAATCCTATTGAGTTTTCATATAATCATTCATTCGTGTCTGTGTAAATGAGTTATCCTAAAATCTTGTTTTAGCCTCATAGGTGAGAAAATATATGACAATATTAAAAAGCATTTTAAATTTTAAGTAAAGAGATATCTTACTTAAACTATATTGAAAAGAATTTCCCTGGTGCTTAGTTAAACTGACCGCTTTTCAAAATGCTACTGGCAATTTATCTGTTTTCTTTTGAGAAAGGTCTATTTGGATTGACTGCATATTTTAGTTAAGCTAATTACTTTTGGGGTTCTGGTTTTAGTTTATTTAGAGATTTACTTTTCCATCTATTTACCTAAATTACAAGTTAATGATATTAAACCTTGTTAATTTATATGCTGAATCGCTGAATAATTTTTTCTACTATCCCAATCTGTTGTCTTTTTACTTTGTTAACAGTATCTTTTTGGTGCAAAACCTGGATGCCAACAGATTGGTTAGCTTTGCTTCTGTTTCCTGAAGTTAGTGATCTAGTTCAAAATAATTTTTTCCATTCCAGTTTCTTGACAGGTTCATCATTCATTTCTTACGGTAGTTTAAATGTTATAACAAAATGAGCTCTTTTTTATTATTATTACAAAAGTCGAGTTAATAATTTTCTATGTTAAATATATCTTTTTTTCTTGTTCACCTTTCACCCACTCATTTCTGATTAGTCATCTTCAAAGCTTTCCCTCTGCTTTGTTCACCATCACATTTTCACCAAACCTAGCTGTTTGATAATGCTAGTTTTTAATTTCAACAGAGATTTATGTTTGAGAATAAGACTAGAGCACATAGTCATTAGATACTCAAACGTGTTCCAGCTAGGAAATTCAAATAGCTCATGACCATTGAATATCTTTTAAGTGGAAGCTCCCACATAAGCCTTCTTTGTTTCTTCAAGTTACTTCTGTCCTGAGATTCTCCTACTGACTGACAGCTCACCAGATTTCCAATTTAAGCAGTTTGCAGGTTGTATATCAGGGACATCATGAATTTTATTATTGAGATACATTCAACTAAAAATATTTCTAGCTTGCTGTTCCTAGGAAGATATTATATATTAATATAGTTCATATCATGGTTTTTAAAAAAGCACGTAAGGCAATGATTCTTGGTCTTTATAATTGTGCTGTTTTCAGGTTTATTTTCTTGGTAATTACAGATGATCAAAGACTTTCCTAGATGTCTTTATGAAAGCTTTTTTTTTACATGAAACTAAACAAGTTGTCTATCCCAAAATTGATAATATCACAGAGAAACTTCAAACCATACCCCTGTAAGTGTGTAGTGACTCTAGCAGCTGCCTTAACAGTGTGAATGAGGATTGGCATGAAGTGCACTGTCTTTTCAAATCACACCTAAGAACTGACATTATTGAATGGCCTCTAAATTTCCTCAGACAATTGTCCATTGGGACTCTAGATAAGATCATAACATTTCATGAAGTAAATTCTTTGGCATACCAGACAATTTCCTGTAGTTTCCTTATAGTCTCTTTTAAAGGAGCTTTAACTTTGATGATATTACCTCAATGGAAGTAATGATATTTTAAAATGCTACAAAATTTAGCAAATTTAAAAACATTTATATTTTTGTATATTTTCTTTTTTTTCTTTGATTCTATTGAACATTTTATTTATTTGCGTTTCAAATGTTATCTTCTTTCCCTGTTTTCCCTCTGGAACCCCCATCCCATCCTCCTTCTCCTTGCTCCTATGAGGGTGCTCCCCCTACCCACTTCCATCTCCCCACGTTGTCACTCCCCTACACTGACTATTGAGCCTTCCCAAGACCAAGGGTTTCTACCACTGATGTCCAACAAGGCCATCCTCTGCTACATTGAAAGTTGGAATCATGGGTCCTCCATGTTTACTCTTTGGTTGCTGGTTCAGCCTCTGAGCTCTGGAGGATTTGGTTGGTTGATATTGTTGTCCTTCCTATGGGTTGCAAACCCTTCCAGATCCTTCATTCCTTTCTCTAACTTATCCATTGAGGACACAGTGCTCCAATTTGCTGGCTGTGAACATCTGTCTCTGTATTTATCAGGCTCTGGCAGAGTCTCTCAGGAGACAGCTATATCAGGCTCCTGTCAGCAAGCACTTCTTGGCATCCACAATAGTGTCTGGGTTTGGTGTCTATTTATGAGATGGATCTCCAGGTGGTGCAGTCTCTGGATGGCTTTTCCTTCAGTCTCTGCTCCACACTTTGTCTCTGTATTTCCTCCCTTGAGTATTTTGTTCCCTGTTCTAAGAAGGACTGAAGCACACACACTTTGGTCTTCCTTCTTCTTGAGCTTCATGTGGTCTGGAAATTTAATTGCATTATTTTCTCCTTCTCTTTACCTTCACACACTTTTTTCATGTATTCCTGTATCACTCCTTCACAAGGTCAACTTCTTCTTCTTTAATGGATATTATTATATATACACATGCATGCATAGATATTTAAAAATAACAGGGTAAACTCATTTACTTTGTATATACATGAAACATTTTGTTTATAAATTAGTTAATTAATTATAAACAATTAAAGAAAAGTCATTTAGAACCATGTAACCAATTATAGTGCTTATCCCAGAGAGAAACTAAATATCTCTCTCCTTCTTCCTCTTCCTCTTCCTCTCCCTCTCCCCTCTCCCTCCCTCTCTCTCCCTCCCTCCCTCCCTCCCTCCCTCTCTCTCTCTCTCTCTCTCTCTCTCTCTCTCTCTCTCTCTCTCTCTTTCACTCTCTCTCTCCTTCCTTTAGTAGTCCATAGTTGCCTATAGATTTTGGGTAGGGATGAGGTATTCTCTAGGTATTGCCTAAATATGTTGAACATTTATTCAAATATTTATTATTCATTTGTACTCATTATGATGTTAGGATCTGTATATTCAGTTTATTATATTTCATTGGTTTCTGTTTGGTGTCCAGTGTTTGTATTTAACCTTAATTTCTAGATAGCGAGTCCTTTCTTTTATATATTTGATGTATCCAAAGGCCAGTGCCTTTGTATGTAATACTTTTATAATCCTTTAATGCTAGAAACTTTTTTTTAAATTTCTTTATTATTTTGTCAATGGTACAAAATTATTTCACAGTGTATTTGCCCTCCAATCTTGAAAAATATGCATATGAGCTTTTTTTACTTGCTTGCTTCTTATTTCTATAATAAAATGCTATGGCCCAAAACAACTTAGCCATTAATGGTCTAATGATCTATAACTGAGGAAAGTTGTGGTAGGAACTTAAGGTGGAGCAGGTACAGGAAGCATGGTAGAAAATAGTTTACTGGATTTCTTTCAGACTCAGATTAACTACCCTTCTTATATCTCTCTGGGCCACATTTTGAGGAATCGGACATCTACAATGTACTGGATCATCCCATATCCAAAAACTAATTTTGTAGTGACAATTTCTCAACTAAGAATTCGTCTGCCTTTGTGATTCTTGGATCATCTTGACAAAAAAACTGACTATCATACTGCTGTTTCTTCTGTTATCAAATTTAAATTTAATTGTTCTGTTCTATCTGGTTAGATGCAAGAAATTATTTTGAAATGATTATCTTTGTCCTATTTTCCAGTAGATTCCAAAATCCTTTCATGAAAGACTATGCATTCTGTATCTGTTGACCAGAAAATTCAACATATTTGTTAAGTTCAATTTATTTACTGTATAGTTTAACTATGAGGTTTCTTTTTGATGTTTAGATTTGATGATCTTTCTAAATTGCAGTGTAAGAAACAGATACCACACACTATTATTTAACCAGAATCCCTGCGATCTATTATGTTCATTAGTGCTCTTTCTTAAAAATTTGAGAACTGCTGATTTTGGTGCTTATATATTTATAGTTAATATATCTCTAGATAAGGTGTTACTGAAGGGAATCATTTATTAATAAACTGAAAAGTTCTGCATCTTCTCTATTTTTTATTAGAATTTGGTTTTATCAGTTATCAGAATAGGTACCATATCTTGATTTTGCTTACTAGACTATTTTCTCTCCTTGACGCAAAGTCTATGGATATGTTTGCCAATGCGATGAAGGATTTTTTTTGAGACAACATATGGTTTAATATAATTTTTTGATTTCATCCTGCTTGTTATTTCTGCCTTTATAGTAAGTTATTTTGGAATTATATTTACATTGAAATTAATAGACTTAGTAAGTTGTTTGTGTAATGTAATGCATGAACTTCATCCATTTCACTTGAATTCTAAATAGGGTCAAAGGTAGATACTACTAAGATAAGACAGACATTTTCTGCTATAAATCTTTCAAAGCGGGACATATCTTCATCTGGTTGAATCTTACTTGTTTAATAATAACTTGTAGCCTTGAACATGAAAACATCTGATTCTTTGGGTTTTGCATAGGTAAGAATCTTCAGAAAGAAATTAACTTAAAGTACTTATGAAAATTTACATCAACTGTTTGATGAACACACAGTAATCATATAAAAGAATGTTCACTGTGACATACCATGCAAGCATACATCATATAATTAAGGTGTCCATTTTCATGTGAGACAACACTTTATATTTTCTCTCTTTTAACATGTAAACATCTACAGATAGATATAAGTATATGCTGCTGATACAAATATAGATATACGTCAATGGTGATGTTATAGATTCAGGTGGTTATTGAAATGAATGTAAACATGCAACTGGCTGTAATTCTCTGCAGAATCCTGACACTGACTAATAAACATGGGGAAGTGAAGGCACTGAGTGACTAATTAAGATTGCACAACCCACGTTCACATCTAAGAATTGATAGCCAAGGTTCTCTTACTGAAAACTTAGTTATTTCACAAAAGTATTATACTCAAGGGAATAATGTATCCTGTTCTCTTCAGTATTTAGTTAAATTTAAGAAATACCTTTGTTGAAATATAATAAGAAGCTCAGAAAAACTGTAGCATCTTTTACTCAACTGGAAAATCATTTTACTTTTTGAAAAGAAGTAGTACAATGTAATATACTCTTCGGAAGTAATTTAATACTTAAGATCTCTTATTCTCTTTGTCATTGTCTCTGTGGTGGCTTGGATGAAAACAGCCTCCATAGGACCTTGGAGAGTGGCACTATTTGTGTGGCTCTCTTAGAGGAAGTGTGTCATGGATTGGGTTTTGAGCTCAAATTAGGCCCTGTACATCAACCTTCCTTCCTATAACATGAAGATCCAGATGTAGAACTCTCAGACCTTCTCCAGACTCATGTCTGCCAGTACTCTACCAAGAAAATAGTGCACTAAATCTCTAAACTGTAAGGAAGCTTCCAAATAAATGTTTAATAGTTGGCAGCAGTGGGGAAGAGTCATAGTGTCTCTTCATAGCAAGAGAAACCATGAGCCTCTGTGTGTGTGTCTCTCTCTGTGTCTTTGTCTCTCTCTCTCTCTCTCTCTCTCTCTCTCTCTCTCTCTCTCTCTCTGTGTGTGTGTGTGTGTGTATGTATGTGCGTGTTGGGAGCAAGTAAATAGAAAAATTATACAGATTTTTTTTTTAAATTCCATGGCTAAAGTAGAAGATCATGTACTACAGTAACCAGAAGTGAGAAGGGAGTCACTCTGGAAAATTGAGCCTCATTTAAGGAACTAAAGAGACGGAGAAACAACTATAGTTAACTTCCTAAATAATTCCTCCTATATAGTTCTCCTTTCTGAGTGAAGAAATCAGAACTGAGCCTGGTCCTGTGGGCTGGGGCAGACACAGAGTTGGTCTGCTCCTGT
>NW_021604591.1:10826751-10847802 GCF_004785775.1 Grammomys surdaster
ATCTCACTCCCTAAGCCCCAGAGATACATCTGGGAGCCAGGGACATTCAGGGCACAGCAGCTACCCAAACCCCGCCCCTCCAGAATTCCACTTCCCTTCCTCCCCTGCCTGGTCCTGTGGGCTGGGGCAGACACAGACTTGGTCTGCTCCTGTCCTGTGGAGATACTGACTGAGTCACCTAGAGGAGCCTCTGCACTCAGAGCAGCCGAGGAGCCTCTGCACTCAGAGCAGCCTAGGAGCCACTGCACTCAGAGCAGCTGACACTGAGTTGATCTACTCCTGTCCTGTGGAGATACTGGCTCCTGAGTCATCCTAGAGGAGCCACTGCACTCAGAGCAGCAGAGGAGCCACTGCACTCAGAGCAGCAGACACCAAGATTAGGATCATAAGACTACAGAGACATCTGGATCTGAGAAGCTCTGCAACAAGCAAGATAACTGGAAATACAGACTCCAGTCTTACACAGTGAGGGCAGGCAACACTAGAGTTAACCAGATGGCGAAAGGCAAGCGCAAGAACATAAGCAACAGAAACCAAAGTTTCTTGGCATCATCAGTACCCAGTTCTCCCAATATAGCAAGCCCTGAACACCCCATCACACCTGAAAAGCAGGATTCAGAATTAAAATCACTTCTCATGATGATGATAGAGGATTATAAGAAGGAATTAAGTAACTCCCTTAAAGAAATACAGGAGAGTACAAGTAAACAGAGAGAAGCCCTTAAAGAGGAATCACAGAAATCCCTTAAGGAAATGCAAGAAAACACAAAGAAGGAATTAAACAAAAACATTCAGGATCTGAAAATGGAAATAGAAACAATAAAGAAAGCTCAAAGGGAGACGACCATGGAAATAGAAAACTTAAGAAAGAGATCAGGAGTCATAGACGCAAGCATCACAAACCGAATACAAGAGATAGAAGAGAGAATCTCAAATGCAGAAGATACGGTAGAAAATATTGACACAGTTGTCAAAGAAAATGCAAAATGCAAAAAACTCCTAACTCAAAACATCCAGGAAATACAGGACACAATGAGAAGACCAAACCTAAGGATAATAGGTATAGATGAGAATGAAGAGTCCCAACTTAAAGGGACAGTAAATATCTTCAACAAAATTATTGAGGAAAACTTCCCTAACCTAAAGAACAAGATGTCCATAAACATACAAGAAGCCTAGAGAACACCAAATAGAATAGACCAGAAAAGAAATACCTCCCATCACATAATAATCAAAACATCAGATGCACAAAACAAAGAAAAAATACTAAAAGGAGTAAGGGAAAAAGGTCAAGTAACATACAAAGGCAGACCTATAAGAATTACACCAGACTTTTCACCAGAGACTATAAAAGCCAGAAGAGCCTGGACAGACACCATACAGACCCTAAGAGAACACAATTGCCAGCCCAAATTACTATACCCTGCAAAACTCTCAATCACTATAGATGGTGAAACCAAGATACTCCATGACAAAACCAAATTTGCACAATATCTTCCCACAAACCCAGCACTTCAAAGGATAATTGATGGAAAACGCCAACACAAGGAGGGAAACTACAACCTAGAAAAAGCAAGGAAGTAATCTTCCAACAACCCCAAAAGAAGATAACTATACAAACATAACTTTACCTCTAATAGCAAAAATAACAGGAAGCCACAATCATTTTTCCTTAATATCTCTTAACATCAATGGTCTCAATTCCCCAATAAAAAGATGCAGACTATCAGACTGGATACACAAACAAGACCCAGAATTTTGCTGCATACAAGAAACGCACCTCAGTGACAAAGACAGACACTACCTCAGAATAAAAGCATAGAAAACAATTTTCCAAGCCAATGGTCCCAAAAACAAGCTAGAGTAGCCATTCTAATATCAAATAAAATTGACTTTCATCCAAAATTAATCAAAAAAGATAAGGAAGGACACTTCATACTCATCTAAGGAAAAATCTACCAAGGTGAACTCTCAATTCTGAACATCTATGCTCCAAATGCAAGGGCACCTACATACATAAAAGAAACTTTACTTAAGCTCAAAACACACATTACACCTCACACAATAATAGTGGGGGATTTCAACACCCCACTCTCAGAAATGGACAGATCATGGAAACAGAAACTAAACAGAGACACTTTGACATTAACAGAAGTTATGAACCAAATGGACTTAACAGACATCTATAGAATATTTCATCATAAAACAAAAGAATATACCTTTTTCTCAGCACCTCATGGTACCTTCTCCAAAATAGACCATATAATTGGTCACAAAGCAGGCCTCTACAGATACAAAAAGATTGAAATAATCCCTTGCATCTTATCAGATCACCACGGGCTAAGACCGGTCTTTAATAATGACAAAACCAATGGAAAACCCACGTGCACATGGAAACTGAACAACTCTCTACTCAATGATGACTTGGTCAAGGAAGAAATAAAGAAAGAAATTAAAGACTTTTTAGAATTCAATGAAAATGAGGACACATCATACCAAAACTTGTGGGACTCCATGAAGGCAGTGCTAAGAGGAAAACTCATAGCTCTAAGTGCCTACAAAAAGAAACTGGAAAGAGCACACACTAACAAGTTGACTGCACAACTAAAAGCTCTAGAACAAAAAGAAGCAAATACACCCAGGAGGAGTAGAAGGCAGGAAATAATCAAACTCAGGGCTGAAATCAACCAAATAGAAACAGAAAGAACAATACAAAATATCAATAAAACCAGGAGTTGGTTCTTTGAGAAAATCAACAAGATAGATAAACCCTTAGCCAGATTAACCAGAGGGCACAGAGACAGTATCCAAATTAATAAAATCAGAACTGAAAAGGGAGACATAACAACAGAAACTGAAGAAATTCAAAAAATCATCAGATCCTAATACAAAGGCCTATACTCAACAAAACTGGAAAACCTGGATGAAATGGACAATTTCCTAGACAGATACCAGGTACCGAAGTTAAACCAGGAGCAGATAAACCATCTAAATAGTCCCATAACCCCTCAGGAAATAGCAGCAGTCATCAAAAGCCTCCCCACTAAAAAAAGCCCAGGACCAGATGGTTTTAGTGCTGAATTCTATCAGACCTTCAAGGAAGACCTAATACCAATTCTCTTCAAACTATTCCACAAAATAGAGACAGAAGGAACACTACCCAATTCGTTCTATGAAGCTACAATTACACTCATACCCAAACCCCACAAGGACCCGACAAAGAAAGAGAACTTCAGACCAATCTCCCTTATGAACATCGATGCAAAAATACTCAATAAAATTCTAGCAAACCGAATCCAAGACCACATCAAAACAATCATCCATCATGATCAAGTAGGTTTTATCCCAGGAATGCAGGGATGGTTCAATATTCGGAAATCCATCAATGTAATCCACTATATAAACAAACTTAAAGAAAAAAACCACATGATCATCTCACTAGATGCTGAGAAAGCATTTGACAAAATTCAACATCCCTTCATGATAAAAGTCTTGGAAAGATCAGGAATTCAAGGCCCCTACCTAAACATAGTAAAAGCAATTTACAGCAAACCAGTAGCCAACATCAAGCTAAATGGAGAGAAACTTGAAGCAATCCCACTAAGATCAGGGACTAGACAAGGTTGCCCACTCTCCCCCTACCTATTCAATATAGTACTGGAAGTCTTAGCCAGAGCAATTAGACAGCAAAAAGAAGTCAAAGGGATACAAATAGGAAAGGAAGAAGTCAAAATATCGCTATTTGCAGATGATATGATAGTATACTTAAGTGACCCCCAAACTTCCACCAGAGAACTCCTAAACCTGATAAACAACTTCAGCAAAGTGGCTGGTTATAAAATCAACTCAAACAAATCAGTAGCCTTCCTCTACATGAAAGACAAACAGACTGAAAAGAAATTAGGGAAATGACACCCTTCACAATAGTTGCAAATAATATGAAATACCTTGGTGTGAATCTATCCAAGCAAGTCAAAGACCTGTACGACAAGAACTTCAAGACCCTGAAGAAAGAAATCGAAGAAGATCTCAGAAGATGGAAAAATCTCCCATGCTCATGGATTGGCAGGATTAATATAATAAAAATGACCATCTTGCCAAAAGCAATCTACAGATTCAATGCAATCCCCATTAAAATCCCAACTCAATTCTTCACAGAGTTAGAAAAGGAAATTCTCAAATTCATATGGAATAACAAAAAACCCAGGATAGCGAAAACTATTCTCAACAATAAAAGAACTTCTGGAGGAATCACCATTCCTGACTTCAAGCTGTACTACAGAGCAATAGTGATAAAAACTACCTGGTATTGGTACAGAGACAGGCAGGAAGATCAATGGAATAGAATTGAAGACCCAGAAATGAACCCACACTCCTATGGTCACTTGATCTTTGACAAAGGAGCTAAAACTGTCCAGTGGAAAAAGGACAGCATTTTCAACAAATGGTGCTGGTTCAACTGGAGGACAACATGTAGAAGAATGAAAATTGATCCATTCTTATCTCCTTGTACAAAGCTCAAGTCTAAGTGGATAAAGGACCTCCACATAAAACCAGATACACTGAAACTAATAGAAGAGAAGGTGGGGAAGAGCCTCGAATACTTGGGCACAGGGGAAAAGTTCCTGAACAGAACACCAATGGCATATGCTCTAAGATCAAGAATTGACAAATGGGACTTCATAAAATTGCAAAGTTTCTGTAAGGCAAAGGACACTGTCAATAGGACAAAACGACAACCAAAAAATTGGGAAAAGATCTTTACCAATCCTACATCTGATAGAGGGCTAATATCCAATATATACAAAGAACTCAAGAAAGTAGACTCCAGACAACCAAATTACCCTATTAAAAAATGGGGTATAGAGCTTAACAAAGAATTTTCAACGGAAGAAACTCAAATGGCTGAGAAGCACCTAAAGAAATGTTCAGTGTCCTTAGTCATCAGGGAAATGCAAATCAAAACAACTCTGAGATTCCATCTCACACCAGTCAGAATGGCTAAGATTAAGAACTCACGTGATAGTAGATGCTGGTGAGGGTGTGGAGAAAGAGGAACACTCCTCCATTGTTGGTGGGACTGCAAGATGGTGCAACCACTTTGGAAATCAGTGTGGCGGTTCCTCAGAAAATTAGACATAGCATTACCTGAGGATCCAGCTATACCACTCCTAGGCATATACCCAGAAGATGCTCGAACATATAACAAGGACATATGCTCAACTATGTTCATAGCAGCCTTATTTATAATAGCCAGGAGCTGAAAAGAACCCAGATGACCTTCAACTGAGGAATGGATTCAAAAAATGTGGTATATTTACACAATGGAGTATTACTCAGCTATTAAAAACAATGAATTCGAGAGGTTCCTAGGTAAATGGATGGAACTAGAAATTATCATCCTGAGTTAAGTAAGCCAATCACAAAAGAACACACATGGTATTCACTCACTGATTATTGGATATTAGCCCAGAACCTTGAAATGCCCAAGATGCAACTCACAGGCCACATGAAGCTCATAAAAAAGGAAGACCAAGTGGGGGTGATTCAGTTCTTCTTAGAAGGAGCAACAAAATACTTAAGGGAGCAAATATGGAGACAAAGTGAGGGACAGAAACTGAAGGAGGGGCCATTTGAAGACCTTTCCACCTGAGTATCCATCCCATGTGCAGTCACCAAAGGTAGTTGCTGATGTGGAAGTCAGGAAGTGCATGCCAATAAGGGCCTGATATGGATGTCTCCTCAGAGGCCTTCAAGAGTCTGACATATTCAGAGGCAGATGCTCACAACTAGCCATTGAACTGATCATGAGGTTCTCAATGGAGGAGTTAGAGTGAAGACTGAAGGAGCTGAAAGGGTTTGCGGCACCATGAGGAGAGCAACAATACCAACCAACCACAGCTCCCAGGGTCCTAACCACCAGCCTGGGAGCACTTATGGAGAGATCCAGGGCTTCAGCTGAGTATGTAAGAGTGGAGGGCCCTGCCGGGCACAGGTGGAAGATGAGATCCTTGACCTCATGAAGGCTGGACGCCCCAGCTGGTGGGAATTTTGAGGGTGGGGAAGTGGGAGTGGGGGGGGGTAGGTGAGGGTTACATCCACGGAGAAGAAGGAGGAGGGGTAAGGGGATGGGGGCTTCCCGGGTGGGTGGGGGATGGGGTAAGGGGATAACATATGAAATGTAAATAAAATGTCCAATAAAAAAAAAAGAAATCAGAACTGATACTGATGTATCAGTATACTGCAAAGGCAGAGTAAATAGCCATGACATTGAAATAAGTTCTTCATGAAGTATGGAAGATAGGATGATATTTGGTTTGAGCACTAATAGCCACTTAGTGATAACAAATCTGTATATTACTATGAGGATCTACAACAGACTCTAATTTTCATAAAGTTCACTTGTTTTACTATTGTTAGTGGAGTATGAGAATTTTCTAAGTCTAGTGAAGTACTTCAACAATAAGTTCATCTTCTTTGTTTCTTCAGGCTTTAAGAACAATCAGTGAGGTTTGGGTAAATGTTTTTAAAGTAGTTATGAAAACTTACATAGATTTTGTCCTGAAAACATTGCCAGTTTTTAACTGAGGGAATGCTAAATACAGCTCCAATGTCCTTAGCTACATGTCTTAGTTAGAATTTCTATTGCTGGAATGAAAACACCATGAACAAACAGCAATTTGTTGCTAAAAAGTTTATGCTTCCAGATCATAGTCCATCATTGAAGGAAGTCAGGACAGGAACTCAAATGGGGCTAGCATCTGAAGGCAGGATCTGATGCAGAGTCTATGGAGGGGTGCTGCTTACTGGCCTGCTTCTCCTGTGTTGTTCAAGCTACTTTATTATAAAACCCAGGACCACCAACCCAGAGATGACACCACCCATCATGAGCTGGAATGTTCCCTGCTGGTTACTGAGAAAATGCCTTACAGCTGGATCACATGAAAACATTTTTCAACAGAGGCTCCATCCACTCTGCTGACTCTAGCTTGTGTCAACCTGACAAACAAAACCTGCCAATACACTAGTGTATAAAATTATGAAGGCAAAAATCATATTGAGAACAACACAACCTCCTTATGAATAGAAAAATCATCTGGTGTGTTAAAATAATCCTACTGATGAATATTAATATTATAATTTCATTTGCAAAGTAATTTTTCCTCCTGTTATATTTATAAATGTGGTGTTTCTGAGTTGATAGAAAATGGTTTTCATTCAAGGGCATAAGGTATATGTTAAGGATGGCGTTGGTCAGTTGCTAGTATGTAAAGTGAAAAGGGTAATCTTTTTCATCAACCATAAACTGATGGTGAGGGCCCTCAAGATGTAGAGATATTTCACACTGGCTATTGCAGTGATGGCACATTGCTGATGGTTTTTTTTTTTTTTTTTTTTTTTTTTTTTTGCTCTGTTTCCAGATAATTTTGTATCATCTGGTTTTTCTTTTGTAAGATACAGAAAGGTTTTAACAGCTCTGCTATGCATACAGTCTACTGCTGTGCTTGAGAATATGCAATCAGTTGAGAAGGGGGAAACTAGAGAGGTCATCTACACCTCCACAGTTTTGTTTCTGTTCTGTACTATTTTGATTCTGAATTCCTTTCAAACTATTCTGACAGGTGTTATACAGAGAAGCTGAGGGTTATACTTCAAAATCTAGTTTCTGTTTTTTAATTAAATTACCAATGTTAGGTCTGGATACATCTGCAAAATACAATGAAAGGACTCTTACAGACATACACACAGTTATGTATGAATATTTATTTATTTATTTATTTATTTACATCCCAAATTCTGACTTCTTCTGGTCCCCACTCACAAAGTCCCTCTCCCTATCCTCCCTTTCCTTCACCTCAGAGAGGATGGGGCCTCTCTACGTATCCTCCAACCCTGGTACATCAAGTCTTTGCAGAATTAGGCTGATCTTCCCACTGAGGCCATACAAGGTAGCCCTCTAAGTACCTGGCTCTTTGGTTGGTGGCTCATTCTCTCAGAGCTCCCAGGGTTCTAGTTTAGTTGATAGTATGTAATATCAAGTTCATCAAGGCAGATATTTTTTGGTTAATTTTATCTTTTGTTGTGGATTTTATTTTCATGACTGAATTACGGCTCAAATTAAATTTGTTTGGATAAAATTATGGATTTTAAAATACTTTGATCTGTTATATTTTCCATTTTGTGGCCATCAAACTTATTATAGCCATGATGATGTTGTAATTTATTTGGGGGAATCAATTCAATCATCTTTCACCATCTACATTTTAGGATTTAACCAGAATTTTTAGCAGTTTATACAGGCCATGTAATCCTGAGCCAAATTCATCTGGAAGAATTCTGAAATTTTCTCTAAATACGTGTTCACTATCTCTGAACATCTTTTCTAAGAACTATTTTGATTGTAGTTTTTGATTTATCCCAGGTCTATCATCTAAATTGTATATATGCCTATATATTAGGCTAATGAGATAGGTGGCATTTTCATGACAAATAAAAGGTGTGGGATAGGTTAGGAGAGCTGTAATGAATTTTGCAATCTTGAGGTCTGGAGAAACAAGACACAGCAACAGACTCCATTGTGTAGGAGAATGTTCCTAGCATAAGAGAGAAGAGGTAACATTGAGTACATAGAAATAATTAAAGGGAGATGGGAATGATGAAAGACTTTTCTAGAGCAATAGATGAATGTTCTCTAAGATTGTTGAATTTCTCATTTTCTCTGTTAACAGAATTGAATGAAATGAAGCACTTCCTTTTACATTTAAATTTTCATATGGATACCTTTATGTTTCTATGGAGAGGTTCTCATGTCATCTATACTTTATGTGCTACAATTAGGAGCATTTGGCCAAAGAAAAGAACTCAAATGAACAGTGGAAGCTGTGTTTCACTGGAACCACTGTGTTAACTGAAAGTGAAAGGATGGCATCCAATGAGAATAGATACAGATAACTAGCATACTGCAGTTACCACCATCTGCATTTATGGCAGAAATGTAAAAGTTCACAGAATAAGAAAGCTGCATGTTTGAGGAAAGGAAAGTTTTTCAATGAAGTGGTGTTTCTCGTGACTATTACCCTTAGGAAGCCTACTCAGGAGGTTCTCAAGTTCAAGTACATTCAAGCTTTATAGCGAGATATTATATCAAACAGCAACAAAAGAATAAAAATCACACAAACATTAGGATTCTCTGTTCCCAGATTTTCAGCTTTTGACATGAGATAGCAATTAGATATTGTCTCAAAAAGTTATACAAACATTTAAGTTATTAAAAATATTAGATAAGTTCTCACAATGTGTTTAATATACTAGAATATTATAGATTATAATTTCTACAATAAATAGCTTGTTTAAATCCAGGTACTGTCATAGGGTCTTTCCTGGAGACCTATTCTCCCATTTTTTTGTTACTAGTATCCCACAGAAGCAGTATTAGGGAACCATTATGATAAAACATCTTCTTAGGCTCCTATAACTTACATAGATATCAACCCTTTAAGACAAGAGACTCCTCTGGCTGATTAAGGGACATCATGCTGTGAAATAGGAAGACAACACTCTGCTGATGCCTAAGAGTTACATTTTGTCCATTTTTTAACTAGAAGATGCACTTTGTGTTTTGTATTCACCTCCTTTTTTTCATCTTCCTGTATTGCTGAAATGTGATATTTAAATATCCCATGGTTGTTTCAAAGCCCATGTCCCCCAATTTTGAGCAGGATATGCCTGTATCAGAGACTGTAATATATATATATATGTATGTATGTATGTATATATACATATATATACATATATATGTGTGTTATAAGTTTTTAATGGTTTTAATAAACCATTAAATTTGGGATTTTGGGAAAGTGTTGTCTGTGATACTCAAATTAAATTATTTCTCCTCCTCCTCTTCTTTCATTTATTTTTTTGTGAAAAGATATACGGAAACTATGGGTGGTTTGCTTTTATATTTTAAGAACTTGACCTATGATAGTTTGAAAGAAAACCATGCCTCAAAGTCACTAGCATTTGTAAGTGTACCTCAGGCCTTTCTCTTTTGTTATAACTTGAATGAGAAGAAAACAATATAAATAATTCATGGCAGTAAACTAAAATAGATTGCAAGTAAATCTAGGAAACCTACAATTTGTTTGTCAAGATGAAAGCTACATTGAGTGCTAGTGGAATAGTAGCATCTAGGGGGTTACCTGATAGGCACACATCAGTACTTTAACCTGCAACATTTGGATAAATGCCATTTTCAAAGATAATTAGCCTTTAACATGGGCCTTTCAAATACTAAGGGGACACATTCTCAGACATTGCAGCTAATGGGGAACTTTCATAATTATTAATGTTTGTAGAAAATTATCAACAATCTGTAAAAGTATTGTTACTCACATTCATTGAATATAGAACATGAACTAAATTTATCATATATACTATGTTATATAATATATAGTAGTTATATGTTGCATTGGGGATGCAGATTTCAGTCATCTGTGACTAGAATAAAATGTGAGCCATTATACCCACCTAACATTTTGATGGATTTCTGGAGTCCAAACTTTGATCGTATGTCATGTTTGACATGGTCCTAGCAAGCATGTACCCGGTGAGCCATTTCCCTTTTCTAGGATGTTAGACATTCTTTTAGTAAACACACACTACCTAAAATTAAATATATGGTAAATACATGAGGTCTCTGTTGTTGGACAGTGGACCATGCCAGGAAACATAGTAAGGTTGATTGGATTTAGAGACCATGGAACCCATCTGAGTCCAGGAGGAGTTTCACTGTTCCCTACCAGATTCCTGGCCTGGAACACATGACCACACTCCCCACATGGGGACATGACCAATGTAACACAGAACAGAGCTCTCTATGCTAATGAGGTATCTAGATTGGAAATGAGGATTGAGCCAATAAGCTTCCTTTTCCCCCTTCCTGGAAATTTCTTCCTACAAAAGATTTTTAATATCTGATCTACCCTGAGGAAGTTATCTGAAGCCATTTTCTAGGATGAATAATCAATAAATGGTATGGACAGGCATAGACTGTGGACAGGCATAAACTGTCTTTTTCACTGAGAAGCACTTAGGGGAGCATGGAGGAAGCTTTCATCTACAGAGTCTCATACAGAAGCCCTCTTCAAGATCCTGGACAAGCTCCCATGTTCCCTTCCCTGTTCCTCAGCCTGTGGATCCTATCCATTTCCAACTCCCTTTGATTTCCAGTGGCATCTGGATGTCCAGGAGTCAGAGATCCCCTGCTTCTTCCTCATCTTCTCTAGTTTCTGATTCAGGCTGAGGTGTCAGCTTTGTAAATTGATGGTAGGTTATGTTGTTGTTGTTGTTATTGTTGTTATAATTTTTCATTTTTGTTTTGTTTGTTTGTTTTTAATAGCGTGCATGGGGTTTTTGCTTTTTATTTATTTTATTTATTCTTGTGAATTTTTATTTTTATTATTTTAATGTTGTATTTATATATTTTTATACTTTTTAAATTTTATTTAATCATTCTTTACAATCCAGATTTTGTGCCCCTCCTGGTCCAACCTCTGAATGTTCCACATCCCATACCTCATCCTTCACCTCCACTGTCTCCACCCTACCACCACATCTTACCATGCCACCATACATCCCCACTCCCTGGGGCCTCAGGTCTCTTGAGGATTAGTTGTATCTTCTCTGACTGAGTCCAGATCCAGCAGTCCTCTGCTGTACAAGTGTTGGGAGTCTCATATCAACTGGTGTATGTGGTCTGGTTGGTGGCCAAAAGAGATATCAAGGGTCCAGGTTAGTTGAGACTGCTGGTCCCCCTACAGGGTGCCCCTCTTCTTCAGCTGCTTCTAGCTTTTCCCCAATTCAACCACAGGGGACAGCAGTTTCTGTCTCCCCACCTCCTACCTCCCAAGACTGCCTGTTTCCATTTTTTCTGCTGGCCCTCAGGGCTTCAGTCCTGTTCCCCCCATCCAATACTTGATCAAGTTCTCCTCTTCCCCTACCTGTCCCCTTTCCCACCCAGGTTCTTCTTTCCTTCCCCCTCTTGTGATTGCTTTCTTCTCCTTCCCAAGTGGGATTGAGGAGTCTTCACTTAGGTCCTTCAGCTTGTTAACTTTTTTGAGTTCTATGGATTATATCCTGGGTATTCTGTACATTTTTTTGGCTAATATTCACTGATTAGTGAGTACATACCATGCATGTCCTTTTGGTTCTGAGTTACCTCACTCAGGATGATATTTTCTAGTTCTATCTTTTTCCTTTTTCCTCAAGATGTCCTTGTTTTTAATAGCTGAGTAATATTCCATTGTGTAAATGAACCACATTTTCTGTATTCATTCTTCTTTTGTGGGACATCTGAGTGGTTTCCAGCTTCTGGCAACCACAAACAAGGTTGCTATGAACATAGTGGAACACATGCCCTTGTAGCCTGGTAGGGCATCTTTGGGTCTGTGCCAAGGAAAGGTATAGTTGGATCTCCAGGTAGACCAATTTCTAATTTTCTAAGGAATCTCCAGATTGATTTCCTGAGTGGTTTTATCAGTTTGCAATCTTACCAGCAATGGAAGAGAGTTCCTTTTTCTCCACATCCTAGCCAACATTTGCTGTCACTTGAGGTTTTGATCTTAACCAATCTGATTGGTGTAAGGTGGAATCTCAGGGTTATTTTGATTTGCATTTCCCTGATCACTAAGCACTTTGGACATTTAAGAGCTTCTCAACCATTCAAGATTCCTCTGTTGTGAATTCTCTGTTTAGTTCTATGCCCCATTTTTTTATTGGGTTGCTTGTTTTTTTGGTGGTTATCTTCTTGAGTTCTTTATATATAATTTTCAATATTAGCCCTCTATCAGATGTGGTTAATGAAGATTTTATTTTCCAATCTTTAGGTTGTCTCAGACTGTGGGAGGCAAAGGAGTGTGGGCAATGTCTGTCTCCTCCATGCAAAGCCTTAGCAATCATTTGGTACTTTTTTTCAGGAGGTCTTTGATCTCTCCAATGATACAACTAGAAGGCCAGCATGAATTCTTTGGCTTTCAGAGTTGTTGTTGTTGTTGTTTCTCTTTATGTTAAATATGGCCCTAAGGTTGGGAAACTTTAGAAAAAGAAGAGGTTTCATGAAGAATTATTTTTCATCTGGGGTCTTGGGATTCAGAATGCTATATTGTAAGTGGGCATTTATAAGGTAGTCTAGGTATTGAAATCGATTTTCGTATTTGCTTTGGAAGACCTTGTGGGTTTTTCAGTTTACTTCTTTAAGGGTAGCCTTACAAAGACCACCCAGGAGTCAGGTTTTAAATTGATCTTTAGCTAGGATATTGCCCAGGGTATCATAGATCCAATCAGCATCTCTTAGGTGAGCAATGTTAGCTTGGTGGACCTAATCTGTGTAAACTCTAGGCTGTCCCAGACTCCCTGTGTTCCTCAGGGAGAGCGTTGTTGGTAAGAATCATGTTAATGTCATAGATGGCAAGGTTGTAAGACTTGGTGGTATGTTGGAATTCTTTAATGAAAGCAAAGAAGCTGGCAAGTATAGGACCCTATTCTTTTCTTTCTTTTACTTTTTTTCCTTTTTGATTTGAGAGAGTTCACTCAGAGAGAAATGCTTATCATCACTTCCCCTAGGAGCACCAGAAGAGTACAAGACCTTAAGTTGTTAGAACCAGGTGTGCCAACTAGGGGTTGATTTATACAGTTGCTGGCAGTGGATGGGGTGTTGGGTGATTAGTGAGCCAGAAGGTGAGCCTGTCTGAATGCCTTATATTAGCTTTCTCATATGTCCTCATGCCCCAGATTCCCACACCAATTAACCATAGCATCCATTTAAAAATGTAAGGTCCCCAGAAGTAGTGCCTCCTACATAGGACTTTTAGGACGTTTTGCTCTCTAATAATACTTTTACCTACCTTTGCCTCTTTTCAGATGTCTCACTCCCAAAGGAAATTTCTGCATTAAATTCAGAATGTAATTCACAAAACCTAGTTGTTGTTTTACATAATACTTGAATTGAGTCTATCATTATGCTCTTAGAAATAATTCCTCTTTTAATATTGTAAAAAGTGTTCTGTTAGATAGACATGGGTGGTGTGTTCATCCAAAAGCCTTATGTAGGATTTCAATTTGGGAAAAATAAAAGATACATATTTTAAGTAGATTCAATGAATTTCCTAGCAACCAGCTACTGTTGATCTTTTAAGTGATAAGTATCTGTTAGGGCTGCCACAGCATTACGTATAGTGGCCAGGATGTGAGTTTTATATTATTGCTACTATTTTTGTTCATTCATGTTTGCCTGAAAACTCAATATATTGGTCAAACTTGCCTTGAATCCTTGTCTACCTGCCTCCATTCACAAGTGTAAGGAAAACAGGTGAGAGTCATGGTATGTAATTTGAGACTTCAGAACTAGATTACTCTCAAATTCACATTTTTTCTTGGTTATCATCTACTCTATTTGTAAATAAAATAATTCCATTGCCTGATTTATGCAGTGTGTTGAGAAATGAAATACTACATTGTCAAAATTTAACAAATGTTTGCTGTTACTGTAGCTTTTGGTTTTTCTTAGGAACAAATGGAAAGATGAGTTACAGTAAAGTCTTATCTTTTTCTGGCGCATCCATCACCCCTGAGAAGCTATTATCTGATTGGTAGCTTCATCACTCGTTGGATCAAAGACTCAACCTAAAGAAATTCTACTGCTTCAGGGCTATGCTGATTTGCCATGTCCTCTATTATAGCAGCCATCGATATGTGGTTTTAGAATGTAGATTTCATAAAATTACAATTGGTTTCATATCAAGTTCTCAGTTTTGCTAGCTACATTTCAATTTTATGGTGGTAGGAGGTCCAACACAAACCACATTACAGTCCAAACAAATCATTATTTGTTCTCATAGTCATTCATCACATTAGCAATAGTTCAAAGTTTCAAAGTAACTTAACAAAATCTTTTATAATATCATATGTAAATCTGTACAGCACATTTTGAAAATCTCCTCTACTTATTCCATGCTCTGATACAACAAGTGTCTAAGTAGATTTGTATTGGACAGTGGGACCTCCATGTTTTTGGGCACACTGACAACGTCTATCAATCATTGCCATACTGGCTAACAGATATCTAGAAAGGCAGTAATGTATTAATGTAGATTTAGTATGGCAAATTATACTTATTAAGAAATATTTATTAAGAAATATTTCAAATCTTCATTAAGTCTCTAATATTCCTCCCTTCACAAAAGCAAAGATTATACCTAAGAGCCAGCCATTGCATAGCCGCATTGCATTGAACGTTTTCTGATCCATGGACAATGTAGTAAGTTTGGGTTTCTATAAGAACTTAGTTGTGCGATATAAGTATTTTTGTTAAACCAAGATGTGAGATATGGGGCTGCTGCAGTTTGTCCACAGCCATTAACTATGATTGCCTCATGCTATTGGAAGACCTGAATTTTGCCAGCTGCAGATAGATTAATTCTGTGGACTCTAGAAAGGCAATAAATGCCAGAGCCTGTAGAGGGGCAGGAGGTACTCCAAGAAGGCAGTTGTTCCTCCTGCTGCATCTGTTTCTTTTTGCTGTGGTTTGTCCAGTGGTCCACAGCAAAGAGGAAAGAAGAAGAAATTGAAGATACCCTGGTGATGAAGTTTGGACATGGCCCAAGGAACTTAACACTTCTCATCAGCAGAGAGTAGTCTATTTTGTGGTCTCAAATAGATCTATGCCCCCTTTCCCTTCTAACTTTTTTTCTCTCCTACCTAGTATTGGAGCATTGGAAATTATCCGTGATGGAATAAGGGTTGGAATTGTGGCATGTATAAGAAAAATAGCTAAAAAAAAAAAAAAAAAATTGTGGCCAACACTTCAGGACACTGATTGTCACACCCGATTTTATTAAAGTCTTGCATTATTTCATAGAAATATGCAGAACTTTGCTGAGCAAGTTCAAATTGAGTACCAAGTATCATAAGGAACCATCTTAAAGGAGGGATAAAGGTTTGAAAATATAGATATAAGCATCACCCATTATAGAAACAGACTGAGAGCACTCCCTTAGTTAAACACTTTACCTCATATATACACACATATATTTTAATAGAATGTTACTGTCAAGTTTGCAAACCCTAAATTTCTAAAGGAAAAACTTTTTTTTAAAATATTATATTGTGTTTAGTTTACTTTTTCAAGATCATTTGGAATTGTGGATGTACATTCAAATGAAATCACAAGATATATTTGTATTTCATACAATGTAGTGTGTATGACCTAGAAAATGCTTAATAAAACCTCAAAATATATTCATATTCCATATAAGGTAATGTGAATGACCTAGAATCTGTACCATATGAATAAGGTTACCATCATTTCACATCTTACAAATTTACCTTAAAGTATCTCCTCACTTGTTTAAAATATTTCTGTCCAGCAAAGTTGTTCGTTACAAATGAGAAGAAGTTCAGATCCATAGCAATCAACTTCAGAGTAACCTAGATACAGCTTAGCGATGTGTCATACACATTTAATTCAAGCACTTAGGAAGCAGAGGCAGGTGCATCTCTGAAAATACCTGGTCAGTGACGAAAACAAAGTAAGACACAGCCTAAAAGCAAAAACACAGTCATAATAACCCAAACATTATGTAGTTTATTTTTGAGACTTAAGCAATCACAATAATATTTGTGTGGATCAGATTGAGGATCAGAATAAAATATATTTTATTTACAGAAGAAAATTGTGTTTGTTTCCAACTTAGGAGGACATATAAATTTTAAAAACACAAAGTAAATTAATACAGCCGTGTGCCAAATGTCTCATGTCTCATATTAAGCTTTCTCCATTTATCATGAGAACCTGATAGAAATCTGTCCTTCTACCAATTCATATAAGCTGTTCTTCCTCAAGATCAGTCTGTACCTCAGGCCTCATTGCCTTCTGCAGTGTTCTAGTAGACTTCTTGGGAAACCTCCTACACTAGATCTCTAAAATGCTTTTGCTTTTTTTTTTTTTTTCTGAGCATCACAGTTCTCAGTATCATATTGGAGTCCACCTTCTGCTTCAGTGTATACTTAATTTGTTTTATTTATTTATCTGGACACATTAATTTATGATGATCATTCCCCTAACAGCATTATTAGTGTTAAGAGAAAGCAGTGATTTATGCAGGTTTTCAGAGACACCAAATTGTAATAATGACCTTGGATCTGTTTGGGGATTTCCAACTTCTGGTGAGAAATAATAGAACCACAAATATATTACCATCTTAAATTTGTAAATTAAACTTTAGAAAACATCATGAAATATATTGCAATTAAACTATAGAATGCCCATCAATTTTTTCTACCTACAGTCTGTGCAACTTTTTCTCTTATGAAGAGAATTTTGATTAATAGTACGTTAACCTAGAAAATAAATCATTTTAGTTTAGATTTCTGTTAAGTTGGAGATCCCATTTCTCTTTGCCTCTGGAGACAAAGGCAGTGGCAAGGGTTCCTATACATCTAGGGAGGTTGCAGTTCATATGGTGGCATTTTAGGACTCACAATGCTACATGGAGCAATTATATTCCTTTTTACATGTTTGAACTGGTTAAGCTGACAAAAGATTTTCTGAGGCCACAGACAGACAATAAGTGTATTTTGGTTCTAAACTTATAGGGAAGAAAGCTACACCTTTGTGACTTTTAGATCTTCTAGTTTCAATATTGCATCACAGGCTTTCTTCACCGATTGTAAAGAGACCAAGTATAAAAATCTACCCCCTACACCACACAGACTGTTTCCTTCCTCCTATTCCTCAGATTTCTCATACAGGATGTGTCAATTACCATTTGTGAGAGTCTAATTGGTATATTTGCATATTGCCTGTCTTCTTGTAACAGAAGGCACCAGTTCTATTTTTGTTGATCTAATTAGCAAATTTACATATTGAATATCCTTAACATCCACCTTCACATTCCCTTTGCATTTATGTGAATATTGTTCTAAGGTTCTAGGCTCGGCCCTTTTGGGGACTGAGATGCTTTCTCACTGTTTACCATAACCTATTACATTCTGGAGGTGTTTCAAGTTTTATTTCTTTTTTTCAGGAATGGAGTATTTGATTTGCTAACTGTCTATAATATAACACTGCTATTTTCTTCATCCAAAGAACTACAAATAAAGAAGTGTTGCTTTCACAGGCCTCTTAAGGAAAGTTAGACCTTGTCTATTCATGAGGTCAATTTAAAAGAATATATTTTTAGTTTGGGATTTTATAGAAAGTTACATGAGCAATAAAAAAAGATGAGAAACAGAAGTGAAATGATACTTTCAATAAGGGTTACCTACAATTCCTCTCCTAATGATACTAGCTAGACAAAATATGAGCATTGCTTTTGCATGAGCCTGAACACAATGAGGACCTGACAGTGTTTCCATTCAAACAAGAGAAAACAGCAAGTAAACACAGTTGCTAATGCTTTTAGACTAGGAAGCTTAGACAACTTTGCATAGGTTCTAAGAGCTGTTACATAACGCAAGGTATAATTTGTAAGTCTACGTTAGGATTAGAAGTACTTAAGTGATCTGCAGTAATTTAAAAAATCTTGAAAACATCAACAAACAAACAAATCAACAAAAGACCATCTTTCTGGATCATTCTCATCATTCTGTGAAGCATTGATTAGTGTCTGACATGGGCTGTCACTCTCTGTTGGTTTGTAAATACTGTCTCTGCCTTCTACTAAATTAATTGGCTAAGATTAAATGCATTTTAACTGGCCCTGTCATAGAATCTGAATCTTTCTCTCGGCATAACAAAATGGGTAAGTTTTTGAACTCCGAAGGGAAAATAGAGCCTTCTGGCCTGCTTCCTTCTAGGTGACCTGTAGAGTAATAAGAATGAGCCTCTGGTTCATGCTGGGGATGGATATCTTTTGATTCTTTATCATCTTTCATTCTTTAGGTTATACTTACTTCTTGTATATTATCTGGTACATTCCCTGGTGAGATCTGGAAAAAAAATCCTCCTTTTTATCCCCACTTTGACAATCTTGAAATTTTCATGGTCCGATTATTATCCATAAGGAGTGTCTCTATTCACCTGACCCATGTATTTTGGTTTAAGTCCTCATAACTGAGAATAACACTGAACTCTTAATACACTGTCTCCATCTTCCAAATACTGCATAGCAAGTCATCACACATTTTCAAAAGTTTATGTACTATAGAGTATAAAACCTTAGGTAATTTGAGATGTAAGACTTAGAAAGTAATTGAATTCACATTAATCGTGTATGTATTGTCAAGACTCTCACAGCAGTACTAGAAGAATCTGGGAGACTGGATATAGTCCTCCTACACTTTTTTTTACATGCCTCTATTCTCAATATATTTGCAGTTCTATAAATGTTCTACTGAGCTTTCAATCTTTATTATCACATTGAGAGACTTTAGTTTCTCTAGAGCAAGCAATGTCAATTTATTCTTTCATTTCATAATGGAGGAACTTTGAAAATTATTTTCCAAAGGCTTTAATTCCTGGGTGATTTAATTTCCTATCTCTTGTTCTAACACAGTCATCTTCTTTTGCCACTAGAAAAGTGTTAAGAACACATTAGGTCTCTTAAACCATTGGTATAAACTAAGTGTAACTATCTTTTTTCTATTCTTTTATAAATGTCAAAAATTAGAATTTATATATTAAGCAAAATAAGAAAGCGATGAAAACTAATAACAAAATTGGACAAATTAAAATATTACTGTATAATTAAAATTTTGTGAATGTTTCCCTCCCCATAGAGAAATATTTGACTGTGGTGACACTTCTTCCTATAAGAATGGTTAATGTGTACTGAGCAGCAGTAAGACTAATGTGGTGGTCATTATGATACTACAGGAGCTATAATATAGTGTTACTCTGCTTCCTAAGTGTTATATCGAAGTGTTATTTAACACAACGCTATGACATCATGACAGTGGTTAGAAGAACCAGAATG
Source organism: Grammomys surdaster (assembly GCF_004785775.1). NCBI lineage: Eukaryota > Metazoa > Chordata > Mammalia > Rodentia > Muridae > Grammomys > Grammomys surdaster. Next base: position 10,846,719 of record NW_021604591.1, read on the forward strand.
GTTGTGAAGACACTAAGAATAAGTTACATACAAGCTGGTAGCTCTGATGGAGGAAGTATGGATTCATATATGAGGTTTGATGGAGCTGCCAGGTGAAAGATTTCATCATTTTATAATATTTTATAATTTGAATCTGTAATTGTACAAATTTTTATAATTGTAATTTGCGGAATTTTCACTTAATACGTTTGGAAAATGATTGATAATGGGTAACTGAAATCATAGATAATAAAACTATGAATACCATGTATTGTACTAATGAACCAGAGATCAGGTTGCAAACAATGGCTTCAGTTTAGAGACATCATATTTTCTGCCCAAAGAAAAAGAATACTTCAGCACTGAAACAGCAATATAACCTAATCTTTATTATGATTCATTTTTTATTTGGAAAGACTCAAATAAAATAACACAAAGGTAAATTCCACTATAGTTGACTAGAAACAAACACTGCCTGAAATCATATTTGTAAACCTTCAAAATTTCGACTACCATCTATCTCTTTTCTTTTGCCAAGTTGTTTTTCAATAACATTGTAAAACTACTTTTTCAAACCTTCTATGGTTGATGGTTTTCTTGTAGAATAGAAATCGCTTTGCAGATTTTTTCCATCATTTTAAACATTCAACTATTGCTTTGATGGAGGCACTCATAAAAGCATACATATAAATGAGTCATGAAGATAGAAAGCAAGTCCAATATTCAATATACAATGGTTTACATTTTCAAAAGTGTAATGTACAGTTTTATTCAGCCTTGCCAACAATTCCAAGAAACTCTATGTCCTATGCATTAATGACCCACCTTTACAAGTATATATATATATATATATATATATATATATATATATATATACATATATCCAAACTGTTAAACCTCGACTACTCTTAGCTGTTTCTAATTGAATAATATTGAACACATCTATTATAATTAAATCATAATCTAATATAACTATCAATTTACTACCTGGCCCTTAATTTGTGTTACTTACTTACTTTAAACATTTTGTAATAGCAGCTACTAGGACTTGGACAAAACTTTGTATTCTTAAATGAGTTGCATAGGCACAATGCCTATCTAAGAG
>NW_021604591.1:10847902-10913325 GCF_004785775.1 Grammomys surdaster
TATATATATATATATATATATATATATATATATATATATCCCTTTAATTATACACATAAAGATATAGATACTAAAATACTACTCTACTTTAATATTTCTCAATGTAAAGAGGATGAAATATAAATATGATTTACTTTACATTAAATAAAAAAGCTCAAAAATAATTATACTGTTTAACAATAACTAAAAAGTTCATTTTGCTGATGGATTTCAAAGCAAGGGATCTTTCCAGTCCTCTATTTTAACATTATGAATCATTTATCAAATATATAAAGCCACTAATCAAGTAAGGAAGTGAAGAATAACACTTGCCCAACTCTACAAAGTCTTTCTCTTGTCTTTACCATATTTGATGAAGCTGTTACAAATTTTGAACAGCTCAGCCTGTGTAGACATTTATTCTCACTAAGAAGCAGAGTATAATGTGACTACTATGTTTTGAACCTGAGATGTGTCTCTTAGGCTCATGTACTTGACACTTGGTTCCTTACTGATGTTCCTATATAGAAATTTATGGAGCTCTTTCTCTTCCGGTCCCAGGCGCTGCGGAAGCCGCGGGTTACCGTGCAGACATGGCCAAGTCCAAGAACCACACCACACACAACCAGTCCCGCAAATGGCACAGAAATGGCATCAAGAAACCCCGGTCACAAAGATACGAGTCTCTTAAGGGGGTTGACCCCAAGTTCTTGAGGAACATGCGCTTTGCCAAGAAGCACAACAAGAAAGGCCTGAAGAAGATGCAGGCCAACAATGCAAAGGCAGTGAGTGCACGCGCAGAGGCCATCAAGGCCCTTGTGAAGCCTCAGGCCATCAAGCCCAAGATGCCAAAGGGCCCCAGCCGCAAACTCAGCCGCCTGGCTTTCATCGCTCACCCCAAGCTTGGGAAGCGGATTCGAAGCTACATGGCCAAGGGTCGTAGGCTCTGCCAACCAAAGCCCAAGGTTCAAACCAAGGCAGAGGCCAAAGCTCCAGCTAAGGCCCAGGCCAAAGCTCCAGCCCAGGCTCCCAAAGGTGCCCAGGCCCCTGTGAAGGCCCCATAGAAAAGGCTCCTGCCAACGTGAAGACAGATGGACTGCCGTGACACACCTACCCACACACTATTTGCAGATGACCAGTGTCCTATGCTGTTTTTACAAATAAACTTGAGGCAAGATCTGTTAAAAAAAAAAAAAGAAATTTATGGAATTTTTGAAAAGTGGAACCCCAGAGAAGGAAGTCTATTACTTAGCGTGGGACTTAATGATTTTCAGCTGGGTCCTTCTTTCTGTTCACTCTACCCATTGATACAGTAGCATCTGGTTTTTAAACAAAACAATACACAAGGAAACAAAAGAGGTTTTCCTCAGATTTCATTGTTCATATTAGAAAATTTTAGTCCCTGAGGCATTCATATGAGTGCAGATATCTACCTTCCCCAAGTCAATTCTGATACCATAGACTAACACAAAGCTTACTAATTACTGTCTCATACCGTGATGCTACTGTTGAAAATCAGAGAGGTAAGCTATGGCAAGGAAAGGTAGCTAGGGTAGATAAAAATTTTTGCTTCTCCTTCTGCTTCTCCAAATTCAATCCTGCAACCTGTAGCCTTTCTTCAAATTCTGTAGAAGACCACAAGAAGTGGCCTGCCTTAATTCCTGCCTTTATCTTTAGTGGATCATACAAATCTTTCCCTTTGATATTTTTTCTCAATATGCATCATTTTATCTCAGCACCCAATTCCAACAGGAATCTTCAGGAAAAGTAAACCAAGAAAGCAGGTAAGCTAACTGCAGTTTATCCTTCCATTCCTCTAAGTTGAATTCACAGACTCATCCCCTGTTTTGTATCAAAACACTTGTTTTGGCCTCTCCTTAATTTCAGCCCCATTCACAAGGGACAAAGAAAATCCTAATTAGACACTTGGAATTCTGCCCACATGTGGACCTCTAAACCTTCTTTAGCCCATACCCATCCCTAAATGTCAGCTCCCTAAAATGCATTTTACCTGGAACCTCCAGTGCTAGTTCCTAAAAATATCCCAGAAAATTTTCTTATCAGGCAACACATAGCCACCATAATTTCCTAAGAACCAGGGAGGGTATCAGAAACAAAGGAATAAAATATCCACCCCAAAGAAAAAAGAGCAGATATCAGCACCCAGAATTACTGTACTCACAAACCAATGTGTTCAGATGCCAGCATAACAACACAATTAGTAACAACCAGGACAGTATGTTTTCATTATAGTCCAACAACCCTGCCATCATCAGTCCAGAGAACTGTAACATAGCAGAAGCTTAAGACAATGACCTTAAAATAGATTTTAGGAATATGATAATGGTCCTTATAGAGGAAGTTAATGAATCTCTTAAAGAAATATATGAAAACACTCAACACAATGGAATAAAATTAATGAAGCAGCTCAAGATTGCAATGTTTAAATAAAATCAATATAGAAAACTCAAATTCAGCAAAAACTGGAAAAGAAAATTTTAGGAATTCAAACAGGAAGCTGAATACAAGTCTCACTACTAGAATGCAAGTGATGGAAGAGAGTAACTTACACTTTGAAGACATAATAGAAGATGTTGGAACACTGGTCCAAGAAAATGCTAAATATTAAAAAAGAAAAACTCATGGCACAAAACATCCAGGAAATGTGGCAATGTATGAAAAATCCAAATCTACAAATAATAGGGATAGAACAATGAAATAGAACAAAGGAAAAATGCACAGAATATATTTTTAAGATAACCATAAAATAAAATTCCATTAACAAAAAAGAAGCTGTCCACTTGATATTTTAGTGCAATAGAAGCCCAAAACTTATGAGAGTAAACAACCAGTATCTGACTTGATTTAAGTTCTACTATACCAATGAATACCATACCTAACGTTGTTTGAGTGATAAGAACCTGAGACCAGATATTCTATCCTGAGTGTGTAGGCTAAAACAAAATATTACCATTACAAAACAAGCTAACACAACAAAATAGCAGTAAGTTGACTTCAAATGACATTTTGATATACTCAGAGACAAATACCATACTCAGCTATTATTAGAGAAGCTTCCTTTGTAGCAGTTAGCAGCAAATAGAGGTAACCTCCAGCTAGATGATATACAGAGACTGATAGATACTAGCACCTGCATCTCTAAATGGATGTCATCATTAAATATTTTCTTTCATGGCTCAGGGAGCATTGCTGAACAGGATGCAAAAAGAGTGTAAGAGGCAGATGGGGTGGAGAACATGAAAGGACAAGATACCTTAAATCAACATGATCAACACAAAAGTGCAGAAACCAAACAAATAAGGTCATTTAAATCAACATGGTCTATGTACATGTAAACTCATAACACTATAGCAGCACAAGGCCTACATTTGTCTTCCTTCAGATGAAGTCCTAGAGCTAAAAAAGAAATGGCCACATGCCCTCATCTCTAATCCAGAAGCTATCTCCAATTGATAACCATTTGTAAAAGGAAGTTCAATATTCTCTGCAGGAGTCTCACTAGGGAAACAAATTACTTTTAAAGGTAGTCCCAGAAGTAGATGGACAACAGAAGACAAAGTCAATAGCATCTTTATAAAATTTTTCTCTTTTATCCATACATGTTTTTTGCCTCTGTATTATGGCTTCCAGTTCAGTGGGTTTTTGTAAGATTTCTGAAATTTGAACAAATGGGCTTCTGTGTCTTTATCTGTTTCTTGTGATTTTTCTTGGACTCTTTTCCTTTTGTACTTTTTTGTCCTATCCAGATACGGAAGTTTTTGTTTTATATAATTACACTACATTTTATTTTAAATCTTTTGAAAGCCTGTTTATTTTCTAATGAGAAGTAGAGATGTGGATCTGGATACAGGAAAGTTATGAAAGAACTGAGAGCATTCAAGTAGAGGGAGGGGAACATTTAAATGTTATATTACATGAGAAAGTCTGTTTTCAATAAAAAGATAAAAAGATATCTAAAAAAAATTAAATAGAAAACAAGAGAAGTGCATGAGATTTTGCACTTTGGAGATTTCAAGAAAAAGACCACTTTCCTGTCTGTATCAAATGATGAAGAGCTATGGAAGAAAAAGAGGAAGAGCTTAAGCTCTTAACACCATATAATAAAAAAACAATCAGTAGACCAAAAAAACCCTACAAAGTTTCATTAAGCTAACCACAGACTAGTTTTTATTGTAACAGTGATTAATCTGCTTCTTTATGCCTTCATGGCTGAATATATTGACATTTTTAAATTTTTATTTTAATTTTTACTTACTCAATTTAAATCTTGGTTTCAGCACTCCTGCCCTACTAGCAGTCAACCCCTCCCATAATCCTTTCCCCATTTCCCCTTCCCTTCTCCTCTGATTCAGTGGAGGCCCACTGGGTATTCCCTACCCTGGCACTTCAATACTCTAGGAGGCTAGGCACTTCTCCCACTGAGGACAGACAAGGTAACAAAGATAAGATAGCATATCCCACCTACAGGCAACAGATTTTAGGAAAGATCCTTTTCCAGTTGCTTGGGAACCACATGAAAACAAGTTTTACATCTGCTACATCAGTGTGGAGAGGCCTAGATTAAGCTGAGTATATTCTTTGGATGGTGGTTCAGACTCTGAGAGCCCCAAGGGTACAGGTTAGTTGATTTTCTTGGTCTTCCTATAGAGTTTCTATTCACGTTGAGGCCTGTGATCTTTCTTCCTATTCTTCCATAGGAGTCCCGAAACTCCATCCACTGTTTGGCTGTAGGTTAGCTGCTGGGTGGAGCCTCTCAGAGGAAAACATGTTCCTGTCTACCAGCATAACAGAGTATCATTAATTGTGTCTGGAAATGATGCTTGCGCATGCATGGGTCTCAAGTTGAGCCAGTTATTGGTTTGCCATTCCTCTAGTCTCTGCTCCCTTCCCTGTGCCTGCATTTTTTTTTCTTTTGGTTCATCGAGACAGGGTTTCTCTGTGTAGTCCTGGCTGTCCTGGAACTCACTCTGTAGATCATGCTTGCCTTGAGCTCAGAAATCCATTTGCCTCTGCCTCCCAAATGCTGGGATTAAAGGCATGCGCCATACTGCCCGACCTGCATTTTTTATAGACAGAATAAATTTGTGTTGATAATTTTGTGGGTGGGTTGTTGTATTTGTGGCTCCACTGGGGTTCCTGCCTGGCTACAGGAAGAAGTCTCTTCAGAGTCCATACTCCCAATGTTGTGAGTCACAGCTAATATCATCCCCATTGATTCTTGGACCCATCCCTTATCCCAGGACTCTTGTCTCCTCCTAAATGTGTCCTCTATCTCCTCACTCCCCTCAGTTTCAGATTTCCATTTATTTTCATGACCATTTAGCTTTCTCTCCTACCCTTCCCCACAGCTGATCCTGAGCACCTCCATTTTCTTCCCCTATCCCCTCCTTCCCTCACAGATTCCTCCCTCCATCGCTTCTTATGACTATTTTATTCCTCCTTCTAAGTAAAATTCAAGCATCTTCACTTGTGCCTTCATTTTTATTTAGATTCTTTGGGCCTGTGTATTATAGCCTGATATGTGTATTTTATGGCTAATATCCATTTATAAATGAGTACATACCATGCATAACCTTTTGGAATTGGCTTACCATACTCAGGATGATATTCTCAAGTTCCATCCATTTGTCTACAAAATTCATAATGTCTTTGTTTTCAATAGCTGAATTGTATACATTTTCTTTATCCATTCTTCAGTTAAGGGTCATCTAGGTTGTTTTTAGTTTCTGGCTTTTATGGTTAAAGCTGATATATGAACATAGTTGAGCAAGAGTCTTTGTGGGACATTGGAGAATTTCCTGAACAGAACAGATCAACAATTGATAAATGAAACTGTAAAGCATCTATAAGGCAAAAGCCACTGTAAATAGGACAAAGCAGTAGCATACAGTTTGGGGAAAGATCTTTACCAACCTAACATATAACAGAAGGCTAATATCAAAAATTCATAAGAACCCAAGAAGTTAGACACCAACATCACAAATAACTCAATTTCAAAATGAGGTACAGAGACAAACAGAATTCTCAACACAGAAACATCAAAAGGCTGAGAACTACTTAAAGAAATGTTCAAACGATCTTAGTAATCAGGGAAATGAAAATAAAAACAACTCTGAGGTTCAATCTTACACACATCCAAATGACGAAGAGAAAGAAAAATCCTCTAGAGATACCACATGGTGCTGGAGAAAGTATAGAGCAAGGAAACTCTTCTTCATTGCTGCAGAGAGTGGAAACTTTTACAATCACTTTGGTAATCAGTTTGTAAGTTTCTGAGAAAACTGAATATTTCTACCTCAAGAAACTGACATAGCCACAGCTAAATGGCTACCAAAAAGATTAATGAAATAAATAGATACTCCCACAAAGCCAGACCCAACCATAAATAAGATGAATAACAATTGACATCCAGGGAAGAGTAATCTCCCTGAGAATTCCCTTCTTTTTCCTTTCCAGGTAAAAATGAATCACCCTTGATGTCTTCTGTTAGAAGTTCTAAGCTAGATACTGGCCTCCAAACTTATACTATTCAGACCTTCGATGGGCCCTTGACAAGAATATCAAACAGCTAGAGATTGACATCACTAATCTGAAGAAATCCCTCGTTTCGCTGTCTGATGAGGCCTCCAAAAATCGCTAAGGACTTTATTGGACTTGACTTACTCTTTTACAATAGAAAAGGCTGTGTACAGCTCTTGACTGTGTACAGCCCTTAAAGAAGAATGTGTACCTTTACATAGACAAGACAGGGATGGTTAAAGAGAGCATGGAAAGGTCAGAGAAGGCCCTGAGAAAAGACAGAGAGCGAAAGAGAAAGATGAGTGCTGATACAAGAATTGGTTTTCAGCCACTCCATGGTTATCAACCATACTTCTTCACATCTTGGGACCATTATTTGGGTTATTTGTGCTTATTTCTTCTGGTCCCTTGGCCTTAAATAGGCTGACTAACTTTGTGAAACAACAGACAAATAATTTGATAGCAAAACCTATTCAGATACATTATCATAAGTTAGCTATGGAGGACCAGGAGACTCAAGATGAGGTTGTTACTCTATCCAGGGTGTTCCCAAAACCCATCTCCACTCAACCTAAAAGAGGAGACTTCCGCCCCTAGACCAAGCAGAGAGGGGCCACCCAGAATCCCCTCTGACAGGTGATCTGAATTCTTGCTTAGGCTGCGAGGCTAAGCACTGCAAGGGAATATAAATAAAAGTTAAAAATATCTGTCTGGGTTCCCTGAAGGACAAGCCTGACTGCATAGGGGTTGATGTCAAAAGTATCCCCTCTCCAGGAAAAAGACATTGGGATGGGTATGGCCCTCATGCCTCACTGGACAACAAAAGGGGGACTGCAGCCATTACATGGTCCCCTTCAAATACTGGAGGTCAGGCCTTTATCCCCACCTTCACAAGTTTAGAATTGCCACAGCCCTTCTATACTTAGAGAAGGGAGGAGATATCAGGGGCAGCCCTGCTTACACACTGAAGGCCTAAAATCAGCCATAGGCCTAAAATCAGCAATAGGCCTGTCATACATGTATACTAACACCAAGTCTTGGGTCTCAGTGGATTGAAACAGATGGCTATAAGCTAATGTCAACAGGCAGCTTTTGTGGAAATTTACAAGCCTGAGTAGTCATACACCTTGTAAATAGGTAGCAACATGGCTTCTCTGTCAAGAAATACCATCAAAAGACTTTCTGGGTCTGTGTGATTAGACTGGAATGGAAATAGGCAGCACATGTTTAGTCCTGATGACTGGAATACAGACATGCCCTGTAACTGACATCTTTAATCTCAAACAGAATAAAGTTATTTTGTAGAAGGAAGCAGCCATGTTTGAATATGATGTCTATTTGTGGAGCAGATAAAGTGACAATCCAGAGAAAAGTAAATGAGTCAGATATGACTCAAAGAGTCAGAGATATGCTAGACATGAATGAGAACAGACTGGAAAGTGGGGAGAAAGAGAGAGAGAGACAGAGACAGAGAGAGAGAGAGAGAGAGAGAGAGAGAGAGAGAGGCAGTTTTATAGGAATCAATTTTACAGAGATACAGAGATAGGTGTCAGGTGAAGACAGAAATATCCAGAGAATGAAAAGCAACCAGCCCCAGTCCCAGTTCCCTTATGGAGCCGAGGACTGATATGCCTGCCCAATACCACAGAAGGCACAGCTAACCGGCTACCACAAATATTAATGAAAAAAATAGATACCCTTACAAAGCCGGGCCCAACCATAAATACGATGAATAACAATTTACATCCAGGGAAGAGAAATCTCCCTGAGAATCCCCTTCTTTTTTTTTTTTCCAGGTAAAATTGAATCACCCGTGATGCCTGCTATTAGAAGTTCTAACCCAGATGGACCAGAAGCCAGGAGCCTCACCCTTACCCTCACCCCCTACCTTTTCCCACCTGCACAAGGTCCCCTGAAGCTGGGCAACTGCAAGATCCTGCTTGGCAACTGCAGATAGACTCAAAGCAGTGTACCATATCATCTGAAGAATAGCAGGGAGACCATAACTCAAGCAGTGTACCATATCTTCTGAAGAATAGCAGGTTGCAGTACTCCACGCCCCCACGAATAACCAGGACCTGCCGCTCGGGTCAAGTGGCACCCAGACGTGGGGCTCGAGGCACGGACCCATCCGAACGGACCCTCATTGAGAGGATGTGCGCAGGACATCAAGATTGAGCAAGACAGAGATCATCGCCCGTGACCTGTCGTCCACGGAACCAGGTTGATGCTGCCATCAAGTAGGCAGTTGAAGTTCATTACCATCAGCTGAAAATTGCAGAGGATCCAGAAGTGACTCCGCAGGAGACTGACACAGCTGTCAGCTCCCCTGCGCCCCCCTACGGTCGACCCCTAGACTTCCACGCCCTCCAGAAGGGTTCCTGGTATGCCTGGCTTTGCCCTCATTTCTCTCGCTAGAGAGCTTGGCCTCTTGATCACCACAACAAAAATTGGCTTTTTCCTAAACCAAGGCCACCCTTGATATGGCCGCTAACATTGGGGAGCCTTCCTTTATGACAATATTACACCCCAAACTGACAAATGGTTGGTAACTTGAACATTTACAAGAGACTAGGATGGCTGCGAGTTAGCCCAATGACGGGATTATTGTAGGTCCACTTCCCAGGGGCCCACCCAATGCAGCCGAAAAGGAGTGCGTGGTGCTGGGAGTGGGTGCAGCCTACATGGCCTAAGACAGGGCTCTCACCCTCCTTTCACCCACATCAGAGTCCCTTGACGTTGCCCATCGTCGACAGCCTAAAGCCTTCGACCATCGATGTGACTCGTCTCACATCAGTGTTTTGGGGTTGTGAACTTGTCTAAGACCCCCCATAATTAGACATCCAAATTCAAACCTCACATAGTTGGGATTGAACATAAGACGCCTTGTCTAACTAAACAGAGAAGGGGGAGATGCCAGAAGCCAGGACCCTCGCCCTTACCCTTACCCCCTACCTTTCCCCACCTGCACAATGTCCTCTGAAGCTTGGCAGCTGCAAGATCCTGCTTAGCAACTGCAGATAGACTCAAAGCAGAGTACCATGTCTTCTTAAGAATAGCAGGGAGACCATAACTCAAGCAGTGTACCATATCTTCTGAAGAACAGCAGGTAGATCATAATTCAAGGCAGTGTACCATATAGACCATGACATGTTTCAAGGCACAGGCCAAGAAGATTTTGTACTTTTCCACCACCTGGACCCTCTTACCCCCTCCCCTTGTAAAACATGCTATAAAAAAGCATTTCATGTTAAAAAAAAAAAAGAAATTAAAATTAAAAAAAAAAAGAAAAGCAACCAGAAGATTAGAACAAACTGCCATAGTTTACATGAGGTGAAGCAGAGCAATTCAGTAAAAAGGTGAGAGAAGCCCAATTGAGTCAGTCAGCTTGGAGAGGAGTTTGAGGCAAGGCAGAACAACTCAATGAGACCAGCCAGGCAGAGTATAGGAAGACCTAGGAAGGGTGAGCTTATTCAGCAGTAAGCTTCTGAGATGACAATTACTTCTGGCAAATAAAAATAAAGTTTACATGTGTTGTTCTCATTAACAAGTCTGCATAGCAAATAATTTCCTTTTCTAGGGTTAAGTTTAAATAAAAGGAGCTTATTGACTTACTTGATTGTGTATAATTATAAAGTATGTCTATTATCCAAGAAAGTAAGCTAATTTCTAAGAAGAGAACTACCTTAAGACAGCTTCACTCATTGTCCTCACTGTCTACTCCTGTCAAGTCAATGATAAGCTGTAAAAGAGCCCCAGTCCTAATAATCTGTCCTGTACCCATGTCAAACTCCAGGTCAGAACATCATATATAAATTCCTTAAACACCATTTTCTGAGATTTACCATTATGCTGTCAAGATTCAACAAACTTAACATTTTTTATTTTGTCTAAAAGACTACATGTTGACAGCCTAGTGAATTCATGCTTGACAGTGTTGAGATCTAGGATTGCTCCCAAATCCTGTCAAGGCAATCTGGCGACTACAGAACAAGGCTCTGCATTCAGAAAAGCTAACATGTCTATATCTTGCAGTGCCTTGTTCAAAGACATATGCTCATATGTCAGAATGGAGAAGATTATTTAGTGGCCTGAGATAATCCAGTTTTACCTCAAGCATTGTAAATGATGTTGCTTTGTCTTAAAAACTGAGAAATAATTTTATCAGTTCTTGAATTGCCTATCATATTTTTATACTGATATCTTTTGTATAAACCAGCTATGTCCCTAATTGCATTACTGTTCTGCCTACTTTTGTTTGAAATATATGAAATAAATTTCATAGAAAGTACTGAACATAGGAATGAACATTTTTTTAGAGCTGGAACTGAGGACAGACACACTCAGATATTCCTGTAACATACAAAATGTTGATAGTAAAAGATTTATTTGGAATCACTTTTGCAGAAGTCATAAAAGTATTTCATCTTGAAGAGTTGAAAAGATGCAGGTTTCCCTAAGCTTTTCTCTCACAGTAATTGGAGGCTTTGTGCTAATATGATTTGAGATCTGCCTGCTAAGTTAGAGTGCCAACCATAAGCAACACTGTCAAAACACTATTTCCTCATACAGATTCATCTTGGTATCAACCTGTGCTCATATGAGGCCAGTCTCCTGTGATTTCAATACTTATAGACTGAAATTATAGTTCTAATGCTATTATTTATGTTAAATATCATGCAGAAAATATCTAGCTACAATGATAGGGAAATAGCTTAATAGGAGCAGGGTTGTTTTTCTTCTTCTTCTTTTTTTTCTTTTTTTCCAAACAGCAATTTTTTAAAAGGGGACTGAAAATTAAGATCTCCAGATCAAATATTTTACATTTTTACTGAAGAATACTTTTGGAATAAATTCATGCTCATGGCATCTTAGTTAGTTGTCAGTATTCAAGCCAAATAAGCAAATTTAGACATCTTGTTTCTTTATCAAGTCTATCTGCCTACTGCTTGAGACTGTTCTTTTTCCAAAAGATGTTTCTCTAATTGTATATCCTTTCTTATTCTTTTCTCTTACACACCACTCTTTGTCTGGCTTGCAGAAAAGCATATCTCTGTACAAGCTCAGTGACAAAGTGAATAAAAACTTCCCTATTGAGAAGGAAGTCCATTAGAATGATCAGTTAGTCTTTGCAGGATGAGGCAGCAGATAAGAAGTTCTAAAAAGAACAGAAGTGTTTATTTCAGGCTTTACAAAAATGCTTTAGACAAAAGAAATATTAGCATTAAAGGGATGGTTTGTAAACTCTTCCCACTGTCTACAAGTCTTTTGTAAATGCTATAATTACCATAAAATGCTCAACATGCATGTTACCATGCAGACTATTTGTGAAAATTAAGTGGTGCAATTAAGATCATACAACCCCTTATATACAAAATCTTAGGAATTTCTGAAGAGCAGAGACCAATTCTCAGTTGACTCCATTCAGACACAATGAGGTCTTGTTAAGGTAGATACACCAGAAGAAAATTTCTGTACTTACATCTCTAAAAATTCTTGATTTTCGTCATTCCTATTATGAACTATATTTTTACGTAGTATTACCATGTCTAAGCTTTTGAGGTGGAGGAAGGGTATTATACTTTTCATCACTGCCTTTTAAAAAATTAACACAAAATAGTAACATATAATAATATATATTTATTAGCTTACAATGTGGCAGGCAGTATACTTCATCAAAGGCAGGAAGGAAAAAAATGTTTACAAAAAGGAATTAACTATCCCTTGTAATCTAATCATGGAGTGACATCCCTTCAGGGCTTATTTATTCTATTGATTAGAAACAAACTACTTAAGAGAGGAAGATTGCTCAATGTTTAAAAGACCAGGATTTCTTTATGGATGAGCCATTTACCAATATACTGATTAGAACTCCATTAAAATTATTTGTTTAAAAGAGTATTTTTGGATTCTGGCATTTGTGAGATAGATAGATAGATAGATAGATAGATAGATAGATAGATAGATAGATAGACAGACAGACAGATAGATTCCTCAGTTTAATATTCACAGTTTTCACAGTTACAATTTCTGGGGCTTTAAACCATGAAAAAATATTTCTGAGTAAGTAATCACTAGACAAGTCAAGTAATGAGTCTAAAAGTTTCAGATATGGAAATATTTTCATTACAAATACTGTTATGATATATGATCTATCAATAAATTAATTAATCCTATTAATTAATTAATTAATTAATTAAGACATAAATTAATCCTGGTCCTACACAATAATCATTATTATCAGTTCAAACTATATAAAAGCTTAACAGATCTTGAGAGCCAAGGAAACATGACGTTCTCTTGCTGAGACATACAATATTGTCACTGATTGAACAAATCTAGGATTGGTCTTATCAGAATGTAATCTAGAGTGACTGACACACAGTGTGACTTAAAGCAACATCTCAGTCCTTATATAAACACCTTTTTGAAAAGACTTGCCTTTCCTGGCAAACTCTGAATGATAGGATAATGAGTAAAATCAGAAGGCAATCCAAATATAAGGTACCCTCTTTTTCTTATAAAATTTACTTCACATATGACTTAGGGTCTCTATTGTGGTAAAGGAACACTATGACCATGGCAAAACTTAAAAGGAAACCACTTAATTGGGTCTTTCTTACAAGTACAAAGTTTTTGTTCATTATCATCATAATTGAAAGCATGCTGATATTCAGGCAAACATTATGCTGTATAAGGAGTCAAGAGTTCTATATCCATATTTTGAATTAGCAGGTAGAAGGAGTGAGCCACTGGGCCTTGCTTGAGGTTTGTTTGTCTGTTTTAAACCCTAGATTTTATTCCCCTCTTCGTCCAACCTCGAACTGTTCCACATCCCATACCTCCATCCCTGCAGTAGACCAGGAACAATTACGGGTCAGAGTTTTGAGAGTGGCATGGCAACTCCATCTTTAACTTGATATCCTGTATTTCTGCTTGAGTTTTTTAAATGTCAAGGCCCTCCTCTAGTAGCACAATTCCTCCAAGAAGGCTATACCTGTTCAAACAAGACCACAAACCTTAGGCATTTCAAAAAATGTCAATCCATGAGTCTATGGAGGCCAATTTTATTCAAACTACTACAATATAGTATGGTAAAATTTAAATTCTCCCCGAGAAAGAGTCTGTGTTTAATTAAATACACAGTTAAAATGGGACCACATAATTATATCTGCTGTGCTAGTTCTCACTGAGCTTTCAGTTAAATTCAAATAATCTCTTCTAGTGCTGAATAGTTAGCAGTGTAGTATTATATACGTCACTCTACTGAATGGTGATGTCATTAAGGGACTAGAAAGAAAGAGATCTTACAGTGGATTACTCACAAAACTGTCATTATATAAGAATGATTGGCTCAGAACAGTCAGCTAACAAACTATAAAATATTTATACTGTACTGAAGTTGCATACACACCTTGCAAAAAGAAGGGAATTTAAGGTACACTAAAGAATTCACATCTAGTTCACTTTGAATAAGTGCAGGGATTGATTTTTGCCAGAGGTGTCTATTAAATTTTTACTTTAAACAGATAACCTATATACTGGCTTGTCTCTATTTTTCCTTTATTAAATAATTTATAATTTCCATGAAAAGTTTTAGTATACATCCTCATTCATCTATTCTTCTTGCTTTGAAAGTAAGGACAACTCTGCAATAAAAAAATTACAGTTATTGGTACTAGGAAGAGCACTCCATTGTAAAGTGCCTGCTATATAGGCATAAGGATCTGAATTAAGATCCTTTGGACCACAAAATAATGGATGTAGATAAATTAGAGGTGTAGATATAGAAGAATCTTAAGCTCTCACTTAGGAACCAATCTAGCAAATCAATAAGTACTGTGTATAAATAAGAAACTCTGTCTGAAAATCCAAGGTGGAGAACAAAATCAGATGAAACCCCAAATCATCAACTTATATTCACACAAATGTACATACTTTTCTGCATACTCACTTTAACACATCATAATGAACACACACACACAAGCACACACACACACACACACACACACATTACATTCACATGTGCACATAAAAATAATTGTTGTGAACCATTTGAAGAAACTAGAAAGCACTCTCAATTACTCTTGCTTAGTTCATGCAAAATGTAGTATGAATGAACTAATAAAATATTAACTGAGAGTCAACTATGCCTGAAAATTAGGAAAAAATCTACTGTGAGAATATAGATCAAATACAAAGTATAGAGGAGCTGTTTAATTTTTATTTTTGAAATCTTGTTGTTGTTGTTTAATCTTTTTTTATACTCCAGTCATTATGCCCCTCCAACTGTTCCTCACTCCATTCCTCCTCCCACATCTCCATGAAGATGTCCCCACACACCTGACCCTCACTCCACTAGACCTCCCCACTCCCTGGTGCTTCAAGTCTCTTGAAGGTTAGGTGCATCTTCTCTCACTGAGGCCAGACCAGGCAATCCTCTGCTGTATATATGGTGGGGGTCTCATATCAGCTGCCTGGTTGGTGGCTCAGTGTCTGAGAAATCTTGAGTGTCTAGGTTAGTTGAGACTGCTTATTTTCCTATGGACTCACCCTCCTCCTCAGCTTCTTCCACCTTTTTATTCTAACTCTACCATATGGATGCCAGGCTTGTGTCCATTAGTTGGACTTAAGTACCTACATCTGAATCATTCTTACAAGAAGGCAACTATGCTGGATAGACTTATGCCAACTTAACATAAGCCAAAACATAGGAAACTTCAGTTAAGAAAATACTTCTAACTAAAGCCCATCCAACATCTCCAAACTTCACCCCCTCCACTTGGCTCCATATTCTATACCATAACACTGGTTGCTTTCCTGGAGGCCAGAGCTGTTCCAGAGACTGCACATAAGAGAGCAACCATAGTCCCCTAAATCTCCTTAAATCCCATCCAACATTCCCAAAGTGTATCCTGTTCTTACAGCTCCATATTACATCCTACAACTTCTGCAGAAGACTTTTACTTACCTGAGACCCCACTACTAGGAAGCCTAGACACCAAGCAGGTACTCAGAACCCTAAAGTTTATACAGTTACTTGGAACCTCAGAGGAAACATTGGCACCCAAAACACCAGAGATCACACAAGCCCCAGCAGAGACAGTCTAATGGACCTGAAGACTCACTATTCAACAGAATCCAGGCCACTCAGGTGAGTAGAAAGAAAAGAGAGGAAATAGAATCCTAGGGGAAAATATCCAAAATATCCACATCCATCTATCAAAGAAAAACTCATAAATCAGCACTGAAACCTATAATAATCACAGATGACTAACTGTCAGTATAGGAGCAGAATCAATACTCATAGGGCAATAAGGAAACACCAAAGCTCAGCTATCCTATTATATCATGGCATGGATATATAAAAATAGCTGAAGAACAACAAAATGACCTTTAAACTAAATGTATAAAGATGATACAGGTACTTCCATAGGAAATGAATACATTTCTTAGATAAATTCTGGAAAATACAAACAAGTGTAGGAAAAAATTAAACTGTCCAGGTTCTGAAAATGGAAATAAAAGCAATAAAGGAAACACAAACTGATGGAATACTAGAGGGAAAATCTAGTTAAGTGAACAGGAAGTACAGGCATAAGTATCACCAAAAGACTGCAAGAGATGAATGAGAGAATTTTAGGAATAGAAGATGCTATAGAAGAAATAGATTCTTGAAACATCCAATAAATCTAGGATACTATGGAAAGACAAAATCTAGGTATAATAGGATTAGAAGGAGAAGATTTTCATGTAAATGTTGCAAAAAATATTTTGAACAAAATCACAGAAGAAAATTTCACTAACCTAAAGAAAGAGATGTCTATTAAGGTACAAGAAACATATAGAAAACCAGTAGATTTGGACAAGAAATAAAGTTGCTCTACCATATAATAATCGAAATTCTAAATGTACAGAACAAAGAAGGAATATTAAAAGCTGCAACAGAAAATGGCCAAATAACATAAAAAGGCAAATCCATGGAAATCAAACCAAACTTTTCTACTGAGACTCTCAAACCCGTAAGGGTCTGGAGAGATGTTGTGCAGATTAAAGAGACAAGAAATGCTAACTCATACTACCATACCAAAGAAAATTTTCAATCACCATGGATGTAGAAAACAAGATATTCCATGACAAAACCTCATGTAAACATCTCTCCACAGATCCAGCACTACAGAAGACACAAAAGGAGAAATTGCAACTCAAGCAGGATAACTACATTCAAGAAAACAAAGGAAATAAGTACTTTCATACCAGCAAACTTAAAGGAAACAAACAGAAACACACAGAAATACACACATACACACACATATGAGAGAGAGAGAGAGAGAGAGAGAGAGAGAGAGAGAGAGAGAGAGAGAAACCACCACCACCCTCAAAATAATGGGAACTAAAAATCATTCACCATTAAATCTCTCAAGATCATTGAACTCGATTCCCCAATAAAAGAACACATTTTAAGAGTATGAATGGGAACTGGGAAAAAAAGAATCTATTTTTCTACTACATTCAAAAAACATACTTCAACAACAAAGATAGACATTACCTCAGGGTAAAGGCCAAGAAGAAGTATTTTTTTTTTCAAGAAAATGGTCCCAAAAAGCCAAAATGATACAGCCAGTCAATATCTAACAAAAAAGACTTACAACAAAAATTACACAAAAAAGATGGGGAAGGATATTTCATATATATCAAATGAATAATATACTAAGATACCATCTCAATTCTTAACATCTATACCCCAAATCCTAGGGACCCACATTTGTAAAAGAAACATTACGAAAGATGAAATCACAAATCACACTCTACACATTGATAGTGGGAGACTTCAGCACCATAATCTCACCAATGAACAGCCATCCAGACCAAAACTAATCAGAGAAATAAGGTAGGCAACATTATGACTCAAATGGACCTAACAAATATCTAGAAAACACAAAAGAGCATACCTTTTTCATAGTACCTTATGTAATCTTCTTCAAAGTTTTAACAGATGAGATAAAATTGAAATCATTCCTTTTATCTTTTCAGACTACCACTGGTTAAAGTTGGACTTCAACAACAACAGTAATAATAGAACACGTACGAACTCATGAAAACTGAACACTATTTTACAGAAGGTGCACAGAGTCCAGGGAGAAATGAAGAAAATAGACTCCCTAGAACTCGTGAAAATGAATGGACAAAATACATAATCTTATAAGGCATGATTAAAGGAGTGCTGAAAGGAACGTTCATTGCAATAAGTGAATTCATAAAGAAATTATAAAGATCTCATACAAGTGACTTAATAGCCTGTCTAAAAGCTCTAGAAAAAAAGTAAATGGCATGATATAATTAAACTGAGGAATAAAATCAATAAAACAAAAGCAAAAAAATATACAAAAAATCAATGAAACAAAGAAGTACCTCTTTGAGAATATGCTAGACAAACTCTTACGAAAGCTAAAAGGCAAAGAAAGAATATCAAAATTAGCAAAATCAAAAACGGAAAGAGGCCATAATAAGATGCATCAAGGAAATTCCAACATTTCAAAATTCCAAATTTTCAACAGATATCATTTACCAAAGTTAAATAGATATCAGATAAAAAAATTTAAATAGACCTACAAACCTAATGATATAAAATCAGTCCTTAAAATGATCCTACTGGAAAAAAGAAATGTCAGAGCCAGATTGTTTTATTGCAGAATTCAGTCAGATGTTCAAAGAGGAGATAGTATTAATACTTCTCAAATTATTTCATGATATAGAAGCAGTAAGAAAAATGTCAATTCTTTTAATGTGACCATAGTCAAAGAAAGAAACCAATTTCCCTCATGAACACTAATGCAAAAATAGTCAGTAAAATTTGTGTAACCTGAATCCAAGAAAACATAAAAAGGATCATCAACTATGATGAAGTAGGCTTCATCCCAGAGATGCAGGAATGCTTCACCTTATGAAATCAATGCAACAGATCATACAAAGGAACTGAATGAAAAAAAAAAAGCAATATTCCCAATAGATCCTGAAAATACAAGGGACAACATCCAAATATCCCTCATGGGTAAAAATACTGGAGAGAGCAAGGATATAAGTAACATCCCTAAACATAAAAAAATATACAGCAAGCCTATAACCAACATCTAACCAAATGGAGAGAAACTAAAAACAGTTCACTAAAATCAAGGACAAGAAAATGTCCACCTTCTACATAGCTATCCAATATATTACTTGAAGTTTTAGCTAATGCAAAAAGAAAACTAAAGGAGATCAATGACCAACAATTTTGAAAGAAAGAAGATAAAAGGTCACTATTTGTCGATGATATAATAGCCTACATTAAGAAAAAATCAAACATTATATGAAAAACTCTATTAGCTGATGAGTATCTTCAGCACAATGGCTGAAAGTAATATCAACTCAAAACAATCCATAGCCTTCCTTTATAAAAATAATAAATGGGTTCAGATAGAAATTAGCAAACAGAAATAATATAAAATACCTTGGGGTACCTCTAATCAAGCAAGTAAGAGACCTGTCTGACAAGAACTTCAAGTCTTTGAAGACAGAAATTGAAGAATATATCATAAGGTGTAAAGATCTCACAGGGTCATGGATAGGTTTGATTAAAATAGTAAAAATGACCAAAAGAATCTACAAATTCAAAACAATTGCCACCAAAATTCTAACACAATTCTTACAGACCTTGAAAGAACAATAGTCAACTTTACATGGAATAACAAGAATTTAAGGTAGCTAAAGCAGTCCTGTACAATAGAAGAATTTCAGGAGGTATTACATTCCCTGATTTCAAGCTATACATAACAGCACTATTAATAAGAACTGCATTATACTTGCCCATAAATAGACAGGTTGATCAATGGAATCAAACTGAAGACATAGAAATAAACCTACACAACTATGGACATTTGATTTTTGATAAAGAGCCAAAAATTGTACAATAAATCAAATATCTTCAACAAATGGTGCTGATCTAACTGAGTGTCTGCATGTAGAAGAATGGAAGAAGAGTCATGTCTATCAGCTTGCACAAAACTTAAGTCTAAGTGGATAAAAGATATAAACGTAAGCATAGATATCCTAAACCTGCTAGAAGAGAAATTGAGAAAAAGTTTTGAGTGTGTTGGTACAGGAGATAACATTCTAAATAGAATAGATAGAGATCAGGGAAACAACATCTTTTCTAATAGCTACAAATACTATAAAATATCACAGTATAACTCTAAGCAAATGAAACATCTTTATGATAAGAATTTAAATCTTTGAAGAAAGAAATTCAGAAACTATCAAAAGAAAGAAACGTCTCCCTTGTTCATAGATTGGCATAGGCACTAAGTTCAGCAATTACTAAATGGGACCTTATGAAACTGAAAATTTCTGTAAGAGAAATAACAAAACATCACTCTACAGAGTAGGAAACACCTTTTAACAACCCCAAATTTGACAAGGAACTGATATCCAAAATGTATAAAACCCTTAATAAACTAGACCTTACCAAACCAAACAATCCAATTTACAAAAGTGGGTTACAGATCTAGTAAATTCTCAACTGAGGAATATCTTTTGGCTTGAAAAAGTACTTACAGAAATGTTCAACATCCTTAGCCACCAGGAAAATCCAAGTCAAAAGGGCTCTGGGATTCCTGTCAGAATGGCTAAGATCAATGACACAGGTGATCACACATGTTGGTGAGGAGGAGAAGCATGGGGAACAATCCTCCATTGCTTTGTAAGAGATTGCAAACATGTATAGCCATTTTGGAGTTCAATGTGATGTTTTCTCAGAAAATTGCAAATAGTTCTGCCTCAGGACCCAGCTATTCCACTCCTGAAACTATAACAAAAGAAAGTATGACCATATCACAAAGATACTTAAGTATGTCCATACCAGTTTTATTGTTACTAGCCAGAAACTGAAAACAACCTAGATGTCACTCAACTGAAGAATGGATAAAGAAAACATAGTATACTATACAAAGTAGTATTACTCAGCAGTTAAAAAAAAACAATGACATTATGATATTTTCAGGCAAACAGATAGAGCAAGAAAAGATCATAGTGAATTAGGTAATAGATACTCAGAAAAACAAAAATGGTATGTACTCATAAGTTGATACTAGCTGTAAAATAAAGAATAACCATGCTACACTCCACAGATCAGAAATGATAAGTAACAAGGAGATTTTAAAGGGGAACACATGAGCTTCACTGTGAAGTTGAAATAAAATAGACATTGTAGGTGGATTGAAGTAGGAGTCTGTATCATGGTGGGAATGGAAACAGGAAGAAGGAGGTGAGGTGAGGTCAGAAAGAGAGTTCTGGGAGTGAAAATGGAGATCGGTAGGCATCTTTTGGACTAGCTAGAAACCTAGTGCAATGGAAACTCCCAGGAAGTTGTGAGGGTGACTTTGGATATGACTCTCAGCAATGGTGAATCCAGATCCTGAACAAGCCATCTCCTATTACCAGGAATATATTCCCTTTGTGGGAGTGGAACAAAAAAACAATCCATAAAGTTTTTGAACTACACTTTGTCCTGCTTGCAAGATGTGCTAGGGTAAAGTTGTTACTGAATTTGTGAGAATGGCCAGCCAATGACTGATCTAGCTTGAGATTCATGCTGAGAAAGTGTGTATACCCTTTACACTGCCTGGAGGGTTATAACCCAGAGACTTGATAGCTCAGAGACCTAGGATAGGAAATTATTCCTAATGGTAAATCTATTATACTGATTGGTGTCTGGTACAATTGTCAACAAAGAGGATTCTCCCAGAAATTAATAGAAGCACATGACCCACAGTCAACCTCGTAAAGCTTATGTAATCTTGAGGAAGATGGCAAGGAAGGATTGCAGGACCCACAAGGGTCAAGAACACCACAAGAAAATCCACAGAATCAACAAACCTGGACTAAAATGGGGCAAAAGAGACTGAACCAACATCTAAGGAGCCTACATAAGATTGACCTAGGCCCTCTACATGTAAGTTAGAGTAGTGTAGCTTAGCATTCTTGTGGGACATTGAACTCTGAGCAAGGACTATCTCTGACTAGATTGCCTGCCTTTAAATGACTTTTGTTCTTCCTGGATTGTGGGACTGTGTAAGGGTATTCTGGTTCTTGGATGAGCAGTTGCCTAGAAACCAAGACTCTGTGTGAGAACTGGCAGGAGTTCGGGGGCCCCCCCAACCCCCAGAATCTATTGTCCTGAAAAGCAGTCACATCTCCATAGAATTACATTGTTCAGTAACACAGGCCAGACTATAGGCCTCAGGCCCTAGGGATTTAAATACTAATGAAGGCCAGACAGCCCCTCCCAAAGTGTATGGGTGGGTGACTAGAGGCCTCAGAGCCTAGGGATTTACATACTAATGAAGGCCAGAGGGCAGAACAAATTAAGCATGCCTCCCCAGATTCTCCTCTGATCCTCCCAAGATCCTCCCCCTTTCTCCCTCTTTATATAACTCTGGACTGCCTTGAGTTTACAGGCTATGCCCAGATCCATCCACCATCTGCCATGACAATAAACCTTTCTGGAACCAAGGACTTCCTCGTGTCATTGGGGCCTGCCCTCCGCCAAATCCTCAAGGCCACTGGAACCATAGACGTTCTTCCTGAATGTGGGGCCCTCCGCAGTGTGGAAACCCACTGGGACACCACAGCTGCAGCCTCTATTCCCCCCCACCCCTCCTCACTGCATTACACTAACTAGCCTTAATAGAAAGTGTCTAGTCTTAATGCAAATTGATACCTTATCAGTAGTTGACATCCATTTGAGACCTGCGTTTCTCTGAAGAGAAATGAAGAAGCAGTGGCATCTTACTTTGTGTTTTACTGCTGTGAACAGACACTATGACCAAGACAACTCTTATAAGGACAACATCTAATTTGGGCTGGTTTACAGGTTCAGAGGTTCAGTCCAGTATCATCAAGGCAGCAGCATGCCTTTGTCCAGGAAGGCATGGTACAAGAGGAGCTGAGAGCCCTATATCTTCATCCAAAGACCATTAGGATAAGACTGAGTTCCATGCAGCTAGTATGAGGGTATTAATGTCCATGCCAACAATGACACACCCAATCAAACATGCATATAAAAACATCTCCAATAGATACGGGTATAAGCAGTCTTATACAGCCTTTTTAATAGGGTCCAGCCTATTATATATGATACTATCCAGAGATCAGTGATCTGAGATTTTATGAGAATGCAGAATGAGAAAGCCACTGGGTGTGAATCAGTAACAATACCACTTGATGGGCTCCACATCATTTTCAGTCTACAGTATCAGTCCCTGTTTCAGTTCCTGTCCTGATTTCTGTTGATGATAAACAGTGCTGTGGAAGCATAAGACGAATAATGTCTTTCCTAGCCAAATAGTTTTGGTCATGTTACTTCATCCTAGAGGTAGTCATCCTAATTAGGACAAAAGTTGGTACCAAGAAGGGGATACTGCTATGACAAATGTACCCATGTGGTTTTGTAGAAGAGGGTGGAAACATTTTTGGAAGTTTGGATTTAAAAAGTCATTAAGCATTATGAGCTCAGTGATTTGTTTTGTAGGAGCTTGGAACATGAGAATATTGGGAGTAATGTAGTTGAAGTAGGCTTGGCTTGTTAAGGATCAGAATGAAGTTTAAAGACTCTCTCTGGGTCACTTTTTATTTTTGAATAAGTTTCTAGATATTGATTAATTTGGTTTGTGAACAAATATCTCCATATATTATGATTTTAAAATGTTGCTGCATATAGTAGTTTGGTCTGACATCTGTGGACTATTAGGGCCTACAAGATGTCTGACCTGGGTATTCTGGCTTTTAGAGTCTCTGTTGAGAAATCAGGTATAATTTTGATAAGTTTGCCTTTATATTTTTCATTGCTGCTTTCCTTTGCGTCTTTTAATATTCTTTCTTTGTTGTACACATTTAGCATTTTGATTTGTTATGTAGGTAGAAGACTTTCTTTTCTGCTGCAATGTATTTTGTGTTCTGTAGAATTTTTGTATTTTTATAGCCCTCACTTTCCTTAAGTTGGGAAACCTTTCTCCTAAGATTTAGATAAAATCAAAATATCTGGCCCTTGGACCTGAGATTCTTTTTCTTCTACTCCTATTATTCTAAGGCTTGGTATTTTCACAGTGTTCCATATTTCTTGGATGTTTTGTGTCAAGTTCTTTTTGGAACTAACATTTTCTTTTACTCATGAATATATTTCTTCTACCGTACCTTATACATCTAAAAGTCTCTCATCCATCTCTTATATTCTGTTGGTGACGCTTGTGTCTGTAGTTCACATTCACTTACCTAGATTTTCCATTACCAGAATTCCCTCAGTTTCCTTTTATTTTCATTGCTTCTATTTTTTCTTTTCAGGTCTTGAAGAGTTTTTACAATCATCTGTTTGATTGTCTATTCCTATATTTCTTTAAGGGATCTATTCATATCCTTTTTAAAGGCCTCTATCAGCTTTTCAAGACTGGATTTAAGGTTACATTCTTGTGATTTGACTGTGTTAGGAAAACCAGGGCTTGCTTTAGAAAGATATTTTATCTCTGGAAATACCATATTGCCCTGGATCTTACTGATTGTGTTTTTATACTGGCCTTTACCTATCTGTTTGTTTCTGGTGTTAGCTGGATGTTCCTAATGCTCACAAGACTCCTCTTAGAGGTAGGTAGAACCTTTGATCTGACAATGGAGCTCAGTAAATAGGATGCTGCTCACCTCTGCTGGCTGTGCCCCAGGTGAAAACAATGTTTCTGGAGCAATGGCCTATGACGAAAGAAAAATTACAGGTATTAGAATAGATTGTGAAGAAACAGCTATATGCTCAAAACATTGAAGAATCTATCAACCCATGCACTGTCATATGTTTGTTACAAAAATGTAATATGGAAAATGGAGAATGTTTATATATTTAAGAGACAGGTATAGGATGACTTGTTCAGTGGGCTTTTGATAGCCTAGACTTCCATTAGCTTCTTTGTTACCTAAGTCATGTCCTATGAGAGTAACTGACTTAAAAGATAGTTTTTTCACAGTCCCTTTGCATTCAGAAGATAAAGATTTGCTGTCTCAGTACCTACTTATAATAATAGTTGTCCAATAAAGAGATACCATTGGAAAGTCTTATCATGATGAATGTTAAACAGCCTACCATGTGTCAATATACTGTCTATCATTGGTTACAAATATTTCATAAACAGTGTCCTTAATCTAAATTCTATCATTATATATGTGATATCTTACTCATTTATTCAGATGCAGATACATTAGGAAAAAATTTTGTTGAAGTAAAGACAATTTTGCCTTGCTAGGGATTAAAAGATGCTCCTGAAAAATAGAAAATAGAATATGTAAATTATCTAGGATATAAGATAGGTTTACAGAATATCTGAGCACAGAAATTACAAATCAGAAGAGATCAATTACAAACTCTTAATGATTTTCAGAAATTGCTAGTAGATATAAACTGGGTATATTCTACAATTAGATTAGCTACTCAGGAGCTAAGCCATTTATTTCAAACCTTATAAGATGATATGGATTTAAATAGTCCAAGATAATATCAGCTGATGGTGAGAGATAATTGGCTCTGGTAGAAAAGAAATTACAGTGTATATTTATGTGGACCATATGGATCCAAAGCTGCATTTTATTCTGGTTATTTTGACTTCTACTCATTTTGCACAGGAATTCTTGTGCAGAGAGAAGATGATATCATAGAGTGGATATTTTTACCAGACAAACAATTTAAATTTAAAGACCTATCTAGGAAAAGGTCTCTGAATTGATTCTGAAAGGGAAAAATAAGACTTTGTCAATTAGTAGGAATAGATCCAGTAGAAATTGTGGTGCCCTTTACTAATACAGAAATTGTTTCATTTTGTGTAGAAAATGAATACTGTGATAAAAACATGAATGACTTTGTGGGGGACAGATTAACAACAAATATCCCAACAGAAAAAGACTTCAGTTTACAAAAAGAATTAATATTATTCTTGTCATATAATGAAAGAGACACCAGTTTCTGGAGACCCTACATTCTGTTTCAATGGAAGTAAATCAGGAAAAGCAGGGTATAAGTCAAGGAAAAACAAGTAATGTGGCTTTAAGCCCTTATGATTCACTTAAAAAATCAGAGCTGTATGCCATTCTTGTAGTATTAAGTGATTTTTTTAATATAGTTAACAACTCCCAATACACAGAAATAGTTGTTTTATTGAAACTACTAAACTTATTTCAAATGATTTAGAATTACTTTCACTATTTATTTGACTACAACAACTAATCAAAACTAGAAATCATCCACTTTATATAACACATGTCAGATCCCATATGGATCTAGAAGGTAATGATGACATTGATCAGAGATTAACAGCATATTACTAGAAGCCTCAGTATTTTATAAGAAACACAATGTTAACAGCAAAGATGTGAAGAAAGATTTTATTCTATCACTTTCTAGTAAGCCAAGAAAATTATAAGAAAATTTCCTACTTGTTTTTTATATAACCAAACTCCATTACCTCCAAGAAGTAACTGAAATAGTATCCTAAGTAATTAAATTTGTTAAATTGCTGTCACTTTGCACAGTTTGGAAATTTAAAGTATGTCTATCATACCATAGGTGGATATTGAGGATTTCAATGGATAATTGCTTTAAGTTCTGAAACGGCTGATTCTGTAATTGCATATTTATAAGTAATAATGTCTATTGTGGGGATACCTATACAAATTAAGACTTGCAATACTGTAATATATGTCTCTAGTAAAATGAAACAGTTTGCATATTAAAACATAAAGTATATGACAGGCATACCTCAAAATCCTAGACTGCAAGCGGTTACTGAATTATCTAATTGCACTTGAAAAGATTTGCTTAATAAACTGAAAGACACTCAGAGATAGATTACAAAGCTGTATTAACTTTAATTTTTTTAACGCTAATGAGGAAGGAACAACAGCTGTGGAGAGATTGGATAATTGAAAAAATGTTGAATTAAATAATTCGGTATATTTTTAAAATATGTTGACCACAGAATGGAAATCGAAGTATGTGTTACATAGTGAAAGATATTTTGGTTTTGTTTCCACAGGAGAAGAAAAGTTGTGGATACCATCAAAATAAATAAAAAATAGATTCAAAATGAAGACAGCTGCTGAATAAGAAAAAGCAATTAATTCATCAGATAGCTTGATCATTCAGTCCAGACTAACTTAGAAATACTAACAAATGCTTTCCTTTTATTAGACATGAAAAGTAAGAACATAAATTTATAATAGTCTTCAAATGACAATTTACCAATGGCACACTTGCCTTATTGACATGAAAAGAAAAAAGTTTAAAAGGTTTTTTAAACTTCTTGTCTTAATTTAATATTAGAATATAAGAGTGTAGATTGCCTCATTGCCCACACCATCTTGGTCCACAATTTTTGAGTTTTTTTATTAAATAAAAATGGATATTTTTGTTGATTAGTATGAAAAATCACAGGTAAAAGATTTAAAATGTTTTGTTTTCTAAATCTCCAAAAG
Organism: Grammomys surdaster; assembly: GCF_004785775.1. NCBI lineage: Eukaryota > Metazoa > Chordata > Mammalia > Rodentia > Muridae > Grammomys > Grammomys surdaster. The sequence goes on from NW_021604591.1 coordinate 10,874,963, forward strand.
TTTAGTGATTTGGAGCCAATGTAAAATATGGAGCAAGGTTGTAGTACTCCATGTCTTTAATCCCAGCAAAGACAGGTAGATCTCTGTCAGTTGGTTTCTAAAATCTAGTGTGATAGTGGCAGTGAAAAATGTGATAGTGTTTCACTTCTTTAATCCCAGTATCTGGGAGACATGCCTTTAATCCCAACACTTGGGGTACAGTGGCAGGCATATAAGGATTATATTGATTTAAATTTAAAGGTAATTGAAAAAGCTAGGCTGAAATAAAAATGAGTGTCCTTTGTGATCTAAAAATATATACACTTAAAGCAGGGTTTTGTTTTTGTCTTTCCAGGATGATAATAGCATCCAACTAAGGAATCTGGTGACCACTGGACGAGTGAAATATCTGAAAGAAAGGATGGTCATCAAGAGAATATTACAGACATTGATACAAATGGTCTTTTATATGTTCCCAATTCAAGTAAAAATTAAAGCTTCTTTGGGGTTCTAGCACAGTTTTTTCTTTCTCTAAACTCATACATTCTTGTAATTGGAAAACACAAAGTCTGTTTCATATCAGAAGAGTCACTAAGTATGGGACAGAGGAATAAAAAGTAAGGTAATATTATACAGTTATTCATCTCATAATATTTTCTCTAAAACTGTTCTTAAGGTATATTTATTGTTTCAAAATGTATACGATTATAATTATATATAAACTTTCTGTCATGATTCTAGTAGTCATGCCAAGTATTAAATAATTCTAGAAATAAAGTTCATCTAGCTTCATATATTAGTTTTTAGGTTAGAGTATGAAGTAAGTAACTATGAACAAAGTTTGTGCACCTCAGATGTACATAAGAGATAATGGTCCTCAAAACTTTGAGATCTGCATAATGTGGCATTTAAATTATTGAAGCTTCTACCATTAATAGTAACATTTGAGATCCACAAGAAGATGATGGCGCCTTATAACATTGAATCCTCCTGCATTGTGGTAATGCTACCACTAGGAAAAACTGACCCATGCCCCTTCTGCCACCAGGTTCTGAGCAAACAGTGGACACCTTTGGGTTGACTACCTATCCAACTGCCATTAAGCTGACAAACACCAACAAAAAATCAACTTCAAACTAAAACCTGACTAGGATGTTCAAATTTCTGAGTTCATTTGAAACTGACACAAACATTTTACAGAACTTTAAACTAAATGTATACTCCATCCTAAAACTGTCAAATATAATCAAACTGGACATTGTGGACAGCTTGTAAGACATAAATAATTTTATCATGATATAGATAAAATGTTTTCTTTTTACTTAGACAAATAAGAAATACAGGAATAATGTAAGAATAATAGGGTATAAGTATAAAAAATATAGGAATAATATAGGAATAAATTGTTAAATCTACTCTTAAACTACAGAGCTATTTCTAGCAAAAAAAATCTTACATTGGTATAGATTTTGATATAACGATATAAAATTGAGGTTATATTTAGTTATAACAGACTATGTATCAATACTTTTTAATATATCATACCTATACAATTCTTTTTTTTATATAGAAAGTATAATTATTTTAAAAACATGCTATCATGAGTTTGTAATTTTAATCACAATTTTTAATTTAAATTTTTTGTTTGTTTGTTTTTGTTTGTTTTTGTTTATTTATTTATTTATTTATTTTTTGAACATGAAATGCTTTTTTATAGCATGTTTTACAAGGGGAGGGGGTAAGAGGGGCCAGGTGGTGGAAAAGTACAAAAACTTCTTGGCCTGTGCCTTGAAACATGTCATGGTCTATACGGTACACTGACTTGAATTATGATCTACCTGCTGTTCTTCAGAAGATAACCTATACAATTCTTAAACATGCACTTTAAGCATTTAGTACATTTCAATGCTGCTATTATGAGCAGCTTAAGATATTTAAGAAATGCAAATTAATAGTTAATCAACCAAACTTATGACCACGTTAGACACTAGTTTACTCAATTTCAGAAATATGTTTCATAGCTTGAAAAAGCAGTAACTAAAAACAAGCAATATTTCAGATACACTACAGATATGTAGATGATCTTCAAAACACTTAGAGACTACAGAATATGACATTTAAAGATATTTTATTATAAATAGCATTTTTGACAATGATATAAGTTTACTTCTAACAGCATCACATTCTACTTTGAGCATGTTTATGAGCACCAAAAACCTCCAGAAGGAATTTGTTTCATATATGGCAAGCTAGTCACTGAGCAAGAAGCTGATCTTCCTTCAAAAGCTGACCATATTCTGTTCAAACTAGAAAAACAAGACACATGGTAGTTGATTGACAAGCCTTGGCAAGACAGGGTAGGCAGTCCTTCAAATTTTCTGTTTCGCAGAAAAATCTGTAAAATATTCTGGGCCAGTAGACTGAAGATATCAAAATCTTAGATGACAATTGAGACATCCAGCACTCTGTCATCTCTATAGTTATGGAAGCTGATTGTTGTATGCTTCCTGTTTACTCAGAAAGTGAGTATTTATTCTTCTTAGATTTCTAATGATGTTGAAGACTAGATAGTTATAGTCTTACAATTAAACTTAAATTGCTTAGGTTTAAAAAAATGTTTTAAGGTGTAAAAAGATGTTTTTATCTTGATAAATAAATAAAGTGACTTATGTACAGAACTTTTGATTCTCCAAATAAGGTAGATATTAGAGCGTACAATATTTTCTCCAAAGTTCCCAAACAAATACATGAGGCATTGTGAAAGTAATTCTTACCAGATAGTATATAGTTTATTAATGTTAGTGAAGAGTCTTTTATTTAGACAAAATGAGGAAAATGTTGCAGGATAACTGATCATATTGTGAGTTTAGATATTGTATATTGAAAAATCCTATCTCTAGTAGTTCTGTGGCACAATCCAAGCACATATCTTTAAATCAAGAGTACTGCAGGATATACGATCGTATACTGGAAATATCTGTTTCTAGTGTTAGTGTGGCTCAGCACTAGCACACATCTTTAATCAAAGAGGTTTTCTCTTTATTGTAAACAAGAGTAAATAAAGTCATGCATTAATAAGAAATTATAAACATTATATGTAACCACATAGAAGACATATAAATAGAGATATAATCAAGGCTTTCCTAGAAATGTTGTGTAAGATTAGCCATAGACAAACAAGCTTCATGTAAGAATGAAGGATATTTGTTAGTAATCAGATTTACCCAGAAAAGAAGTTTGTCGCCTTGAATTGTGCAGTTAGCAAAGTCTAGTAAATGTTTGCAAAGGGTCACTTTATCAATTGAAAAGCATGTAGGAATGTCTTCCAGTTTCCACCTGTGCCAAGAGCAGAGCCTGGCCTCTAGATCCAAACTCACACAGCACACATTCCAGTTGCACTTCAACTCCCCAAGTATTCTGACACATCCAGGATCACAGGCTCACAGACTCACAGGCTCACAGACTCACAGGAAGGAGAGGCTGCAGTGAGAAACAGACAGGCCACATAACACCAGAGATAATGAGATGGCGATAGGCAAGCATAAGAACATAAGCAACATAAACCAATTTGTCTTTGCAACATCAGAACCCAGTTCTCCCACCACACCAAGTTCTAGATACCCCAACACACCTATAAAACAAGATTCAGATCTAAATTCTCATTTCATAAAGATGGTAGAGGACTGTAAGCAGGAGATAATAACTCCCTTAAAGAAATGCAGAACACAAGTAAACACATAGAAGCCCTTAAAGAGGAAACACATAAATCCCTTAAAGAAATATAGAAGAACACAATCAAATAGGTGAAGAAATTGAACAAAACTGTCCATGATCCAAAAATGGAAATAAAATATTAAAGAAAACAGAAAGAGAGACAGCCCTGAAGATGAAAAACCTAAGAAAGAGAACAGGAGTCAGAGATGCAAGCATCACCAACAGAATACAAAAGAAAGAAGAGAGAATCTTGGCAGGAGAAGATATTATAGAGGAGACTGACATAACAGTCAAAGAAAATACAAAAAAGCAAAAAGCTCCTGTCTCAAAGCATTAAAGAAATCTAGGACACAATAAAAAGAATGAACCTAAGACTAATAGGTATATAACAGAGGGAAGATTTCCAACTCAAAGTGCCAGCAAACATCTTCAACAAAATTATAGAAGAAAACTTCCCTAACCTAAAAAAAATTGCCAATAAATAAACAAGAAGCCTACAGAACACAGGATATGACAAGAAAAGAAATTTATCCTGTCACATAATAATTAAGGCACCAAATGCACAGAACAAAGAAAGAATATTGAAAGCAATAAGGGAAAATGTCAAGTACATATAAAGCCACACCTGTCAGAATTACACCAGACATACCAACAGAAACTCTAAAAGCCATCAGATACTGGGCAGATGTCATACAGACACTAAGAGAAGAAAATTACAGCTCAGGCTACTATACCCAGCAAAACTTGCAATTACCAAAGATAGAGAAACCAAAGTATTCCAATACAAAACCAAATTTAAACAATATCTTTCCACTAATCCAGCCCTACACAGGATAGTAGTAGAAAAATCCTACAAAGGAGGGAAACTACATCCAAGAAAAAGCAAGAAATTAATCTTTTCACAACAAACCCCAAAGAAAAGAAGCATACAAACATAATTCCACCTCTAACAACAAATTAACAGGAACCAAAAATCAGTGGTCCCTAATATCTCTCAACATTAATGAACTCAATTCTCCCATAAAAAAATATAGGCTAACAGACTTCATATGTAAACAAGATCCAGCATTTTGCATACAGGAAACACACCCCAGTGACAGAGACAGACATTATCTAAAGATAAACGGCTAGGAAAATTTTTTCAAAGCAAATGGTCCCAAGAAACAAGCTGGAGTAGCCATTCTAATATCTAACTAAATAGACTTTCAATCAGAAGTTATCAAAAAAGATGAGGAAGTACACTTCATACTCATCAAAGGAAAAATTCACAACGTTGCACTCTCAATTCTGAATATCTATGCCCCAAATGCAAGGGTATCCATATTTGTAAAAGAAACTTTACTAAAACTGAAAGCGCACATTGCACCTCACATAATAACTCACATAATAATAGTAGCAGATTTCAACACCCAACTCTCACCAACAGAAAAATCATGGAAACAGAAACTAAACTGAGACACACTGAAACTAAAAGAAGTTGTGAACCAAATGGATTTAGTAGATAGCTACAGAACATTTCATCCTAAAAGAAAAAAATATACTTTCTTCTCATCACCTTATAATACCTTATCAAAAGTTGACCATGTACTCAGACTCAAAACAAACCTCAACAGATACAAGAACTTTGAATTAATCCCATGTGTTCTATCAGGCCACCACAGACTAAGGCTAGTCTTCAATAGCAGCAAAACAACAAAAAAAGCCTACACACATAGGGAAGCTGAACAATTGCCTACTCAATGATAATTGGTCAGGGAAGAAATAAAGAAAGAAATAAAATACTTTTTAGAATTCAATGAAAATGAAGACACAACATATCTAAGCTTATGGGACACAATGAGAGCAGTGCTAAGGAGAAAACTCACAGTCCTGAGTGCCTCCATAAAGAAATTGGAAAGATTATACACTAGCAGCTTAACAGCTGATCTGAAAGCTCTAGAACAAAACGAACAAATACATCCAAGAGGAGTAGACAGCAAGAAATAATCAAACTCAGGGCTGAAATCAACCATGTAGAAACAAAGAGAACTATACAAAGAATCAACAAAACAAGGAGCCATTTCATTGAGAAAATCCACAAGATACTTAAACCTTTAGCCAAACTAACTAGAGGTCACAGAGACAGTATGCAAATCAATAAAATCAGGAATGAATAGGGAGACATAACAACAGAAACTAAAGAAATTCAAAAATTATCAGGTCCTACTCCAAAAGACTATACTCATCAAAACTGGAAAATCTAGATTTAATGAATGATTGTCTAGACAGGTACCAGGTTGAATCAGGATCAGATAAACCATCTAAACAGTCTTATAACCCCCAAAGAAATAGAAGTAGTCATTAAAAGTCTCCAAATCCAAAATTTTCCAGGACCAGATGATTTTAGTGCAAAATTCTATCAGACCTTCAAAGAAAATTTAATACCAGTAGTTCTCAAATGATTACATAAAATAGAAAAAGAAGCAACACTACCCAATTCTTTCCATAAAACCACAGTTACATTGATACCTAAACCACTAAAAGACCCAATAAAGAAAGAGAACTTCAGACCAATTTCCCTTATGAATATTGATGCAAAAATACTCAATAAAATTCTCACCAACGGAATCCAAGAAGATATCAAAATCATTATACATTATCATCAAGTAGGCTTCATCTCGGGAATACAGAGATGGTTCAATGTATGAAAATCCATCAATGTAATCCACTGTATAAATAAACTCAAAGAAAAAACCCACACGATTATCTCATTCGATACCTTAGACAAAATACAACACGGATTCAAGTTTAAAGTATTGGAAAAATCGGGAATTCAAGGGTCATAACTAAATATAAAAAAAAAAGCAATATACAGCAGTCTAATAGCCAACATCAAACTAAATGGAGAGAAACTCAGTGCAATCCCATTAAAACCAGGGACAAGACAAGGCTGCCAAATCACTCCCTGCCTATTCAAAATAGTACTAGCAGTTCTAACCAGAGCAATTGGATAACAAAAGGAGATTAAAGGGATACAAATTGGGAAGGAAGAAATCAAGATATCACTATTTGCAAATGATATGTATACTATACATAAGCAATCCTAAAAATTCTACCAGAGAGCTTCTACAGCTGATAAACAATTTCAGAAATGTGGCTGGATATAAAATTAACTCTGACAAATCAGTAGCCTTCCTTTACTCAAAAGATAAATGGGCTGAGAAAGAAATTAGGGAAACAACATTCTTCACAACTCAGTTCTTCACAGCATTAGGAAGAACAATTTGCAAATTCATTTGGAATAACAAAAACCTGAGATAGTGAAAACTATTCTCAACAATAAAAGAAATTCTGGTGGAATCACCATCCCTGACCTCAAGCTGTATTACAGAGCAATAGTGATTAAAAAAAAAAATTGTATGGTATTGGTACAAGACAGGCAATTAGATCAGTCAAACAGAATTAAAGACCCAGAAATGAAACCACACACCTATTGTCATTTGATTTTAGGCAAAGAATCTAAAACCATTCAGTGGAAAAAAAAAAAAAAAACACAGCATTTTCAACAAATGGTGCCAGTTCAAATGGCAGTCTGCATATAGAAGAATCCAAATTGATCCATTCTTATCTCCTTGTACAAAGCTCAAGTCTAAGTGGAGCAAGGACCTTCACATAAAACCAGATACACTGAAACTAATAGAAGAGAAAGTGGGGAAGAATCTCGAATACTTGGGCAGAGAGGAAAACTTCATGAGCAGAACACCAATAGTTTATGCTTTAGGATCAACAATATACAAATGAGACGTCATATAATTGAAAGTTTCTGAAAGGCAAAGGACACTATCAATAGGACAACATGGCAACCCAAAAATTGAGAAAAGATTTTTAGGAACCCTACATCCAATAGAGGACTAATATCAAATATATATAAAGAACTGGGGAACAGAGCTAAACAAAGAATTCTCAGCTGAGGAATACCAAATGGCTGAGATGCACCTAAAGAAATGTTCAACATCATTAGTCATCAGTGAAGTGCATATCAAAACAACCCTGAGATTTCATCTCACACCAGTCAGAAGGGCTGAGATCCAAAACTCAGGTGACATCAGATGTTGGTGAAGATGTGAAGAAAGAGGAACACTCCTGCAATGTTGGTGGGATTGTAAGCTGATGCAACCACTATGGAAAGCAGTCGGGTGTTTCCTCAGAAAGTTAGAATAGTAATACCTAAGGACCCAGCTATAACACTCCTGGGCATATACCCAAAATATGCTCCAATGTATAACAAGGACATATGCTCCACTATGGTCGTAGCAGCCTTATTTATAACAGCCAGAAGCTGGAAAGAAGCCAGATGTCCTTCAACAGAGAAATGGATACAGAAAATGTGGTACATTTACACAATGGAGTACTATTTAGCTATTAAAAACAATGAATCCATGAAATTCTTAGGCAAATAGAAGAAACTAGAAAATATCCTGGGTGAGGTAACACAATCACAAAAGAACACACATGGTATGCACTCACTGATAAGCCCAATTGCTCGGAATACCCAAGATTAACTTCAAAGTCCACATGAAACTCAAGATGAAGGAAGATCAAAGTGTGGATGCTTAGAAAGGGGAACAAAATACTCATAAGATCAAATACCGAGACAAAGTATGAAGAAGAGAATGAAAGAAAGCCCATCCAAAGACTGTCTCATTTGGGGATCTACCCCATATACAGTCACTAAACCCAGACACTATTGTGGATGCAAGGAAGTTCATGAGGACAGGAGCCTGATATAGGTATCTCCTAAGAGGCTCTGCCAGAGCCTGACAAATACAGAGGCAGATGCTAGCAGCCAACCATTGGACCAAGCATGGAATCCCCAATGATGTCCTCAATGGAGGAGTTAGAGAATAGACTGAGAGAGCTGAAAGGGTTTGCAACCCCATAGAAATAACAATAATACCAAACACCAGACACCCTATAGCTCCCAGAGACTAAACCAGCAACCAAGGAATTCACGTGGAGGGACCTATGGCTCCAGCTGCGAGTGTAGTTGTGGATGGCCTTATTGGGCATCAGTGGGAAGAGAGGACCTTGGTCCTGTTAAAGATCAATGCCCTAGTGTAGGGAAATTCGAGGGCTCAAAGGTGGGAGTGGTGGGTGGGTGCCTATAAAGTAAATTACTTAATATTTTACATGCCAATAGCATACTGGAATGGAGAAGAAAACAAATGAAAAGAATATCAGTCAAGCATTATTCATAGAGGTCTCTTGTAGGAGGATGTATGCCATTGAACTTAATGTCTGAGAATTTAGGGGTCTGGTACTAACTAGCCTTTAGAATTTGCCCATAGGGTGAACACAGGAACTTAGTGTGTCAGTCCTTCTGATTCACATTCCCCAATGCTAAGATTGCAAGAATGGATCACCATGATTCACTGAGTCTTAATTTTTGAGCTCTATAATAGGATAAACATTGCATTTCCTCGGTTGAGTATTTGAAGATTAAATAACATAATTTAAACAAAATTGTTAGATAAATAGTAGGTATATAAACTATCAATAAATATTTCCCTTTAATTACTTTTATTTGTTACTTTCTACATGAAGAAAGTGACAGGCAGCAGTTTGATTACTGTCTCATCTGCTAACCCTTTCTTAGTTCTCAAAAAATTTGTTTAAAAAAAACATGAAAATAAAATAATGATATTTTGCTTTTTCAATGACATAAAAGTGATAATCTTCCTCTAGTAAATGAAATTTCATAGTAAAAAAATGAATGATGATGTCAGGATTTTTCAAATTGAAAGAAATATTAAAATGTCTGGTTAGTTAAATTAGTTATTAAAGTGTTTATTGTGGAAGAATGAGGACCTTAGTTTTATCTTCAGAACCACTGTATAAGCACTGGGTATGACAGTGAATGCCTGTTAGTTCTAGCCCTGAACAGGCAGACAAATGAATATCTAGTCCTCCATGGCCAGCTAACCTAATAAAATGCTCCATGACAATGAGAGACCTTACCTCAACAACAACAACAACAGCCACAGCAGCAGCAACAACAACAAAGTGTATTACTCCTGAGTGACAACATCTGAGGTAGACTCTTGGTCTCCTCCTAAATATTTGCATTTAGCAACATATCTCTATAATGGGTTGAATATATCTATTCATTTGATTACTCCAAAACTCACTATGAATGGTCTCACTTCACAGCTGAATTACCAGATAAAGAGATAAGATTTTGACAATGAAATTTCTACTTTGAGTCACATTTTTAAATTAAATTGTATAATGTTTATTACAACAAAACAGCTGCTTTTTGAACTAAATTGTTTAATTTTTGTTACAAGAAAACAGCATTGGAAAGAGAGAATTTGACAATGAAGTGAAGGATTAGCAATATCAAACACTTGCTATACTTGCAAAAGACCAGAATTCAGTAGCTAAAACTACATTGTAGCGCACAGCTATCTATAAATCTAGATCCAGAGGATTAGATTTCCTTCTTTGGTCTCATTGAATACTGTATATACATGGTGCCTATATTATATATGTTAGCACATACTCATAAACATAAATGAAAAATAAATAATCATTTAAAACACAGATAATTCGGTGTTACATATATAGGAAAGTTAAGTACAATGTCACATACATAGGAAAGTTCAAATATACATAATATGAGTGACTTTTAAAACTCAATAAAACTTTAAAGTCCAAAGAAAAATGAGAAATATAACCTAATGTTAGTGTTTCCCAAGAATCAATCCTTAGTAAAATAAAAAGCTCAATATCATTTCAAAAGCTAAATTATTTGTCTACAGTTGTCAGAACACAGAAAATAATTAATTCCTCTTTCATTTTTTCCCATTTTTTGAGTTTACTAAATGAAAAAAAATAATAAATTCATCCTATTTAGGAAAAATGTGCAAATTTTATAAACTATTGCCATCAATTTTTAAGACATAGTCACTGGATATAGGTTGGACAATATTTTGTATTTTATCTTATATTTAAGATTTATTTTTACATGTGTATAAAGTGTGTGCATGTATGTATATTTGTGCTTATTTGTGCTTGTGTATGTCTGAGAGAGGAGTGGATATGGGTATGTGGCCTATTTGTGGTTGATGTGTGTGATTGAAATGTGTAATGTACTTGTGTATGTTGTATGGTGTGTCAGTATATGTCAGTGTGTGTTTGTGAGCATTTGAATATGTGTGTGTGACATGTGTGTATGTGCATGTTGTGTGTGTGTTTGTGTGTGCGTTTATGTCTTTGAATATGTGTGTATATATATATCTTCGTGTGTGTATATATGTTTGTGTGTGTGTGTGTTTGTGTGGGTGTGGGTGTGGGAGAGGGAGAGGGAGAGGGAGAGGGAGAGGGAGACAGAGAGACAGAGAGACAGAGAGACAGAGAGAGAGAGTGATGTATGTGAGTTCTCACAGATACCAGAAATATGTGGTGAAGTTTCTGGCAGATGTAACTTACCCAGCTTGTGAGGTAAGATCCAAACTGGTCTTATGAAAGAACAGTAAGTACTTTTAACTGCCGAGCCATCTCTCCAAAGCCATAGAATTTACATTTTATTAGAGAGTTTTAAAGCTTGTGAAGGTCAATCAATATTTAGGTAGTTCAAAGGGATGTGATTGAGAAAGGAAGGCTGTCATCAAGATAACAATGAAAGCAGTAGGATAGGGACCATCACCTAAATTGTTGAGATTCCAATCCATTAAAATGATTATGAGAAACTAAAATGAACAATAGTTCCTGGATGAGTTTTTCCATTATAGTTTAAGTCCATTTCAGAACCATAATAATTGTGCAATTTATAACGTATTATGTGATATTTCCTTACATGGATGTTAATATATCTTATACTAACATCAGCTCAGTGAATCATTCTAAGTGCTAGAATAAAAATAGAGAATGTGGCATGAGGATACATTGAGATACTTACTGCCACCAGAAAAGAGAGCATCCAGTTGTTTAGAACCAAATGAATGAGCCTGGGGCAGAAAAAATTAAGTGTAATAAGCCAAGCATGTAAACTCAAGTACTAAAAGTCTTTAAAAGTTGACCTCACAAAAAATAGAGGCTAGAATTAAAGTTTTAGTACACTGGATTACACAAACTAAGCATTTTTTAATGACTAAAACACCACAGAGAGAGAATACCAGAATGAATTTTGATGCAGTGAGGGTTTCTGAAGAAGCCTACAAATTTAGTTATTGGTTCCAGCAGTGGAAAAAGTTCTCCAATGTGGCATGTCACATGATTTCTGCATTCCTATGTTCCTCCAAAATAATGGGCTTTGATGAGACCCAGGCACTGAAATCAACCACTTCCATTGGAAAGTCAATTCTAATTCACGATATAGGACTTGAGAAAAGTGCATTAAATCATTGACACTGCTGTTATACAACACTAGTAAAAATTACAAACATGATTTCAGAGAGGATATATATAATCCTTAATTAATTAATTAATTAATTAATTTGTAGTGCTATGAATTAACCAGAGGGCTTTAAAAATCTAGACAAATTCCCTACTGCTGATCTTTACCCTTTACTCTCCTTTCATTTTGTGACAGGATACCATCTTTCATAGGTTTTGTCCTGCCTCAACATCCTAAGTATCTAAGGGAGATGATTACTTGTTTTTCTGCTTTATATTCTTGTTTTTGCTTGTGTTTTTCATTTATTTTTGTGATTAATGTTATTTTAAAAATTCTTGGTTTAATGAAGAAAATTCCTTTCGGGTATAGTATGCACTTTAGCCCTCTTCTTTCAACACACCCTCTCTCTCTCTGCCCTTTCCTTTTACCCCTCTAAGTAGGTAAGTCCCTTGTGGTGTTTCTTTAGTTTTCATATCACAACTATTCTAAATATTGAGAAATCTCTGTATGAAAATACAGCATCACCAAAACTTCCCAGGAAAACATGGAATCTATCCAAGTTCAATCTGTATTTGAATATTTAACAGAATGGAACTAAATTAGCATGGTAGATTTTCCTGTAAAGAATTCTCACTAGGGGTGGAACTTTCAAATTAGATAATTATGATTTAATCTCTATTACAATTCTGAAACTTTCTTCCACCTTTGGTTTACAGATGTCAACCACCATACTTCTGTTCATTGATATTATTTTATGTCAACTTATATGTTTTCTGAATAAAAACATCATACCTCATGGGATTTGAAGCATAACTCTAAATATTTTTCCTCTTGAGAGAGACAGCTTCTAGTGGTGACTTTGTAGAGACCTAAGCTTTCTTCCTAGGGCTGATACTAGGTGCATCATAACTACTTACAAATCTAGCTCCTGCTAATAGTCTCTTCTCAGCTGCAAACTATGTATGTATGTAGCATACCATGAGCATAAAGCTACATATTCACACACACACACACACATACACACACACACACAGACACACACAAACACACATACACAAGTTGTAGATGAGTCATATTAAAAAGCAAATACTGACACAGATACAAGGTCATATACCTCAATGACAGAATGATTCTAACATATAAACAAATAACAAAAGTGATTCTTGGGTTGATAATTGATTTTTAATTGTGCTTCTAGATTTTATGTGAGACTCTGAACCCTTCCAAAATTTGTTCAGCATACCTGGAAATGAGGTTTGGATTTATGACTGGATTATTTCAAGGCTCAATCAATCAATAAGCAAATAAATATAGTACATTTTTGCCCATTTCTGAACATGTAGTAATTTATTTTTATTAAAATATTATTTATTAAATGTAATTTTGTAACAACAAATATGATTCCTTTCAAGTAGGAAAAGAGCACTATCTATGTGTTCTAATGCTGTAGTGATCAGATCAAAGCTTAGAGAAAAATAATAATACTGGTAGTTTGAATGAGAGAATGGGCTCAAAAGGCTAGTATGTTTAAGCACCTGTTTGCCTGTTGGTGGAATGTTTTTAGGAAGGATTCCAAGGTATGGCCTAGTTAGAGTAGGTCTATACTGGATGGAGATTTGAAAGTGCTGTAAGTTCATATCATTCCAAGTTAGCTGTCTCACTTTCTTCCTTCTGGTTACTGTTTCAATGTCTAAGCTTTCAACTAAGGCTGCAGTACAATCCTGTCATGATGATCATGGACTTTGCAATTGTAATCAAGTCGTCAACTAAAATAGTTCCTTTTATATTGTTTTGGTCTTTTTACTTTTTCACAGAATTAGAATAGCAACTAATATACTCATCATAAGATGATCTAGTGCCATTATATGAGAACATACACACACACACACACACACACACACACACGCACACACATATGCTATAATTACTAATGACAAGTAAAAAGCATAGTTAGTACACATACCAGTACCAGTGTTTTCTCTCTTCATTCTGTATATAGGAAATATTTTTTCACCTTTTGTTCAAAACAATAGGTATTGCTGTAGTTATCTAACACAGAGTAAGTCCCCTCTTTCATATCCTTGGAACTAGAACACAGAAACGCCAAGGAAGTTGATAGTTCCTATGCCTAAAATTATCCTAAGACTCAAGAGTTGTTGCTACCCTAATGAGCCACTTGGACTTGAAAAGAGCAAAAATAACTGCAGTCTACAGGTAGATAAAGAAAAAGATAATGTAGGAAGTGCACTATTCTCTGTCATAATTTATGCTGTTTTCTCTTGGGATTTTAAGATTCTAGCACTTCAATCAGTTTTATTTGAGATCAATGTGACTCAGCCTTAGATTGTTTGTTCATGTGTTTGGAGAAAAATAATTTCTAAGGTACTACTTATTCTACATCATCCTGATAATACAGTTGTATATAGTTGGGAAATAAAGCAGTATTATAGATGAAGGAAATTGTTTAAGATGAAATACAGAGGGAAGAACAAGTGCTCAACTGTGTCCTTTCTACATGGTATGCAAAACAGATGACCTTGAATTAATGAGATAGAATGTGGCTCATTTAGGATCTTAATTGCAATGTGATATTTGAAATGTGATTCTCTGTACATCATGTGGTAGAAAATTAACTTGGATAAATTTCAGTTTAGATAGCATACTCTGCTAATGCCATAAAAATAGCTTCATGAGGATGTCATACACAAAAAAGGGAACTTCTACAACTGATAAACAGCTTCAATAAAGTGACAGTATTTACACTGAACTAAAAATCAGTAGCCATCATTTCTACAAACAATATACTGACTCAGATAGAGTTTAGAGAAAACAACACACTTCATATTAGCCATAAATAATGTAAAATATTTTAAAACAAAGCATGTGAAAGACTTGTATGGTGAAAACTTCATATCGCTGAAGAAAAAATTGAACAAGACATCAGAAGATGGAAAAATCTTCCATGTTCATATATCAGTAGAATTAACATAGTAAAAATGGGCACTTTACCAAAGGCAATCCACAGACTCAGTGCAATTACCATCAACATTGCAACATATTTCTTTACAGACCTTGAAAGAGCAATTCTCAACTTCATGTGCAAGAAGAAATCAAAACTCAAGGGTAGCTAAAACAACAATGTACAATCAAAAAAGGATGGAATTTTCATCTCCTATCTCAAGTTATAATACAGAGCAGTACTAATAAAATCTACATGGTATTTGTGTAAAAACAGACAAGGTGATCAGTGGACTAGAATTAAACACCAAGAAGAAAACTCCACATTTATGAACACTTGATTTTTGACAAAAATAATCAAAACCTTATAATGGAAAAAAGAAAAAATCTTCAAAAACTGATGTTGTTATAGCTGGATGTCTGTATGTAAAAAATGAAAATAGATTATATTTATCAGCCTGCTCAAAATTCAAGTGCATGTGAATCAAAGATCTCGACATAAAACCAAATATACTAAATCTAATAGAACAGAAAGTATGGAGTAGCATTGAACACATTGGTACAGAATATAACTTCCTGAACAGAACACCAACAATATAAGCACTAAGAAAAAAAATAATAAATGAGATATCATGAAATTGAAAAGATTTTTCAAGGCTACCAACACCAATAAGACAAAATGGCAGCCTACAGAATGGAAAAAATATTCTTCACCAACCCAACATCTGGCAAAGAGCTGATATCTAAAATATATAAAGAACTCAAGAAATTAAACATCAAAAAAACCAGATAACTCAAGTAAAAATGGAACACTAATGGAAAACTAAACTGAGAATTCTCAACAGGGTAATTTCCAATTGCTAAAAATTACTTAGGCTCATGCTCTAAGATCAAAAATTGACAAAAGGGACCTCATTAAATTGAAAAGCTTCTGTAAGGCAAAGGACACTGTCAATAGGACAAAACGGCAACCAGCAGATTCAGAAAAAAATCTTTACAAACTCTATATCCGATAGAGGGCTAATATCAAAAATATACAAAGAACTCAAGAAGTTAGACTCCAGAAAACTAAATAACTCTATTAAATATGGGGTACAGAGCTAAACAAAGAATTCTTATTTTTTAATTTATTTTTTCTCAAATCGTAATTCATTCACACAGTGGTTATAAACACAGAAAGGCAGGATGTGGGGAAGGGAATGACACTGGAGTGTTGGTGTTCAGGGGGAATACAGATATCTTCAGAACCGGGTATCGGCTGGGTGAAGGTTCAGGGAACAAGTCACTATGACTCTGCCTATGACTCTCTTGACCTTATCTAAGTTGGTATTTAAACAAAGAATTCTTAACTGAGGATTCTCAAATAGCCCAGAAGCACCTAAAGAAATGTTCAACATCATTAGTCATCAGGGAAATGCAAATAAAAATGACCCTGAGATTCCACCTCACACTAGTCAATATGGCTAAGATCAAAACCTCAGGTTACAGTAGATGATGGCAAGTATGTGCAGAAAGAAGAACACTCCTCCTTTGCTGCTAGGATTGCAATCTGGTACAACCACTCTGGAAATCAGTTTGGAGGTTCCTCAGAAAACTGGACATGATACTACCTGAGAACCCAGCTGTACTACTTCTGGGCATATACCCCAAAGATGTTCTAACATACAGAAGGACACATGCTACACTATGTTCATAGTAGCCTTACTTATAATAGCTAAAAGCTGGAATGAACCCAGAAGCCCCTCAACAGAAGAATGGATACAAAAATGTGGTACATTTACACAATGGAGTACTACTCGGCTATTAAAGCCAATGACTTCATGAAATTCACAGGCAAATGGATGGAACTAATGAGGTAACCCAGACACAAAAGAATACACATGGTATATACTCACTGATATGTGCATATTAGCCACAAAATGCTCAGGGTATCCAGGATACAACTCACAGACTGTATGAAACTGAAGAAGAAGGAAGACCAAAGTGTGAATGTTACAGTTCTACTCAGAAGGAGGAAGAAAATAATCATAATCAGCAGGTAGAAGGAGGTGGGAATCTTGGAGCAAGCAAGGAGGGAGAGGGAAAAAAAGAGGCAGCATCAGGAATGGGAGGAGACATGGGTGGAAAAACAGAGGGTCAGGAAGTTGAATGGTGGTACATAGCAGTGGAGAGATAAGGAACTGGGGTTAGCCATTAGAAAGACCCAACATAGGGGAATACTACGGCGCTAAGGAGGGAGGGGGTGTGAGTTGGGGAGCACCCTCATAGAATCAGGAGGGACAGGAAAGAAGATACAGGGTTTAACAGGGAAGAGGGATGAGATTTGAAATGCAAATAAATAAAATAAGCAATAAAATAAAAAAAGTTTAAAAAATGAAATGTTCAAAATCTTTAGTCATCAGGGAATACAAATCAAAATGACTCTGAGATTTTAACCTTATAGCTATCAGAACGGCTAAGATCAAAAATTCAAGTGACAGCACATGTTAATATCCATTGTTAGTGGTAATGTAAACTTATAAAAAAAAACACTTTGGAAAACAATACAGAGGTATCTCTAAAAATTGGGAAAATTCCACCTCAATCCGCAGCTATACCACTCCTGGATAGATACCCAAAATATTCTCCAACATAACACAAGTACACTTGGTCAACTATATTCATAGCAGCTTTACTTGTAATAGCTAGAACCTGGAAAAAGCCTAGATGTCCCTCACCTGAAGAATACATAAAGAAAATGTGGCACATTTACCCAATAGAGTACTACTCCACTGTTAAAATCAAGGGCATTGTGAAATATGCAGCCAATGGATGGATCTAGAAAAGATCATTCTGAGCGAGGTATTCCAGATGAAATTTATCATGAATATTATCATGCTACAAGCCACTGACCCAAAGCAGGAAAGCAACAAAGAGGATTCTAGAGAATCTGGCTCATAGGGGAAATAAAATAGACATCTGAAGTAGATGGAGAGAGGGAACATGGTAGGAGGAGAGGTGGTGAGGATATCAGGGTGGACATCACATGTAGGTTGGGGGAGAGAACAGAACTTGATGGGGGAAGGTTTAGAATTGGGGAGGCTTCCTTTTGAGGGTAACTCTAGCTAAGAGTCATAGTAGTCTAGAATATGGAACCTGAAGTGGCCACCTCGACTGGAAGTATAGGGAAGGGACATCAACCCTCCCACAAAACCTTCTACCCAAAATTATCCTGCCTACAAGAGATGCAAGCACATTTTGGAGCAGATATTGAGGGAATGGCCAAAAATGACTGGCTCAACTTGCAATCCAATCCACAGGAGAGCCGTGACACTAGTAATGATATTCTGCTTTGTCCCATGAAGATAAGGATGATTTTAACTCATAGTAGAAAAGCAAAAGAATAAAAGTGAAATAAAAAGAAAACTGATATAGCCATGTAGTCTGTTTGTTTTTAAATTTGGAAGTACTCAGGTTGGAAATTTTCACGAGTAGTGTCATGTGAACTACAAGAATCTCTTTAAATTTGCTAGTAGAAACATAACATACAGCAAAAGTTCACAGACCACATTATTTAACATTTAATTTAATGCATCTGAAGTACTATCAATATAACAATTAATAAGCATTCTTATCAACTTTGAGATATTTAACTTGGAGGAAATGTTAATATAGACACCAAACCTTAATTGGAAACACTTGAGCCAATATTTAATTTCATTCAATATGTAACCACAAATGTATATTTAGATTACCAAATAATTTCTAAGATGCTTACAAGCTTTTCAATAATTAAAACTAATCCCTCATTGTAAATTTAAATTAATTAAAATTAAATAATTCACATTGGGTTTTTATTATCCAAAGGACTTGTTATCAAAAGTGTCCCAGAATAAAACTTTTTTTTCAAATTTATTCATTTATTTACTTTTATGAGACAAATTTTTACTGTGTATCCCATGCTAACTTTGATCTCACCATATATATAAAGTTCTTATCAAAATATAAATATAATGTCACAATTAAACAAAAATATTATACACATAGTGACACACAAATAATAAAAAGTGAAACAAATCTTTAAAACAGGACCTTACACTGTCCAGCACACACCATGTAGACTACACTAACTGACTGATCTGTTACAGCCTACCCAATGCTGGCATGAGAAATAATTGGCACTATAGTAGTAACTTGGGTCCTTTTGCTCATAGAGTGAACAGTTTACTGACTGAACCATCTCCCTATTTCCTATTCAGGTAAAATATTGATATATTTTAATATAATATATATGTTTTTCATACATTTTAGTATGAAAGAAAACATATTTGATTAGTAAGCTTATTACTACAAATCTACTATATTTGTCAAATTTATTTTATCCCACTTTATGCAAAGGGTTAGAGGTTCGAAGGTCACTCATTCACTTAAGTAATCTCATGGCTCAAGGAAAGATCCAGGACATAAACTCTACTGAAGATAAGAACGAATGGAATTAGAAGTTAGAAACCCCTGTGTGATTCTTTTTCTTTTCCTTTCTTACTTTCTTTTCTTCTTTTTGTTCTTTCATTCTCTTTCTCTTCCTTTCATTCTTTTTTTCTTTCTCCCTACTGATTTATTTTCTCCCTGCTCATTCCTCCTCTCTCAACCAATGCCTACAACAATCCTACCCACCCTGTTCCTCTTGGGAGGATACCCCCTTTGGGTATCCTCCCACCTTGGCACATCAAGTCTTTGGGGGTATAGATGCATCCTCTTCCACTGAGGCCAGCCAGGGCAACCTACTTAGAAGAATATACCCTACAGACAGGCAAGAGGTTTTGGGATAGCCCCACTTCAGCTACAGTCGCTCAGGACCCACATGAAGCCCAAGCGGCACATCTGTTACATACCTGTGCGGAGGCCTAGATCCAGCCCATAAATGGAATTTGATTGGTGGTTCAGTCTCTGAGAGCCCCAAGAGTCCAGGTTAGTTGACTATGTTGGTCTTCTTATGGGGTTCCCATCTCCTCCAGGGCCTGCAATTCTTCCTTTTACTATTCCATAAGAGTCCCCAAGCTCCATCCACTCTTTGGCTGTGGGTGTCTATATCTGTCTGAATCAGTTGCTTGATAGATAGATGCTATCAGAGGACAGTCATACTAGAATCCTGTCTATAAGCATAACAGAGTATCATTAATAGTGTCAGGGATTGGTGCCTGCCAATTGGATATGTTTCAAGTTGGGCCAGTTGTTGGTTGACCATTTTCTCAGTCTCTGTCCATCCTTTGTCCCTGCATTTCTTGTAGACAAAATACATTTTGGGTCAAAATTTTTGTGGGTGTGTTGGTACCCCTATAGCTTCACTGGGGTTCATGACTGGCTATAGGAAGCGGTAGGTAAGTCTACACAATGGAATACTGTTCAGCTATTAAAAATAGACATTATGAATTTTTCAGGCAAATAGATGGAACTCGAGAATATAATCTTGAGTAAGATAACCCAGTATCAAAAGGACTTGAATGGTATGTATTCACTTATAAGTGGATAATAGACAAAAAATACAGTATATCCATACTATAATTCATAGAGCCAAAGAAGCTAAATTAGATGGAAGGCACACATGAGGGTGCTTAAAATTCACTTAGTAGGGGAAATAAAATAGTCATAAGAGGCAGATAATAGGAGGGAACTTGATGGGAGCTTGGATAAGGAGTGGAATGGGGGAATGTTTAGGATCAGGCATGGAGAGGGTCAAGAAAGAGTGCCAGATGGCCATGAAAATGAATGTAAATCAGCAACTGACAGGGATGGTGAGGTAGAGGGCATCTCCAGTATGTGACAGAGACCTGGGATAAGGAACATGTCCAAGAATTGATGAGAGTGACCTTACTGTACTCACAGGATTGGGGATATGAGACCTGAATATTCTTTATTTCCTTATCTCCAGTATTTTACCTTAGTAAGACCAGAAAGCTAACACACTAAATTTAATTTTTTCCTTCTTCAACTTATTTTTTTTTCTGAAAGAAGGAAATAGCAGTTGTTAGATCACTCTACCTAATGAAAGATTTTGAAATGTTCTTTTTTTATTGTCTATATAAACAAAAAATGCAGTCATAAAAGTTATTGTAGTTTTCTAATTTTAATGCATTATTAGTTGACTCTTTGTCCTTTCACTATGGTGTTATTTAATAGTTTATCATTCTTAAAAGGTCATTGAATATTCATGTTAAAAATAGGATTTGTATTCTGCTGATTACTTTTCTAACTATTTTTATTTCTTCCTAGGTTTCTTTTCTAAATAATTGATATAGACACGAAAGCACACGTAATATAGGTGTCAGAGATTGTTTTCAAAATTTTGGTCTTCAGAGTTACTTACTCAATAATATATATTCCTTAACAGCACATGCTAATTTTAGTAGTTATTTTCATTCTAATCATACTATTAAAACAAATTTCATATTTAATAAAAATAGGTAACGCTTATACTCCTCATATTATGCTCCAAATGCTTAATGTTTAATTGAAAAATCTGGTAGACTTTTTACAGAACAAACACTGGAATCAGTAATTCCACTTCACTAGGGAGGGAGAGAGAGACTTGACAACTTTCAGATCTGTACTGATAACTAGAAATGGTGAACCCAGAATTTGACTGGGATTATTTGACCTCAGGATTACCATCTAGTCATTACAGAGCTTAGCCACTTCCATAATTAGACAAGGCCACTTATTAAATGTGTACTGAGAAGCCTATGTCACATTTCAATTAAAAAAAAACAAATGAAAGGATTGATATGCAAATGATAATGAAAAATTTTTGATGAAGACAGAAAGAGTGAAAAAGCAGAGAAGATACTAGAGATTTTACACCTAAGCGGAACTTCGAAAGACAAAGGAGATTTGATCAGTGGAGAATCAATCAATAATAGGAGTGCAAAATCCAAACATTATTAAAGTGTAACAATTTATGTATTTGGGGAACAGGATGAAGAAGCATATTGTGTTACAAGCTTCTTTTCAAAATCCTTGTACTTCAGTATTGCATATTCAATAAAGTAAATTCTTCAATGTAGATGATTGTAAGTCTGAGACAATATTAGCAAAGTCACTGTCAAGCAAAAATTATAAGCCATCTTCTCATAGACACCTCTACCTGTGGAAAAAGACACAGAAACTCTTGTGGCCTCATTTTCTATGCCTATGTGGATGATGTATATTGCAGATATATGATACATGGTTTCCTTAAAATAGCCATCAGATGGGTATTTTTCCTTACATATTCTTTATACACCTGCATAATTAAATACTAGTATTCTTGTCTAGAAGCTACACCAATACAAACATTTGGAAAATTCAAGTCTTTCTTCATTTTCAAGCACTGTAGTAATGGCAAACTATCAAGTGTTTTCTGAGATTATTTTAGCTAGTGTAGTCAAAAGTAACCACACATTCAGATTATTTTAGATTCATTATACATGAACGCTGTTTGGATGGATTTTTTTTCCATGATAAGTTGTAGGTAAACTCTAAACTTGCTTGTGAAAGAGTATATTAACTACCAGGTAATAAAATACATATATGGCAGGCTTTCACAAAAGAAATATGACATGTTAGGAATTCTGTATTGTATGCATGTGATGTCTTAATATTTGGAAGGAATTAAAATAGAACATAATTAAGTTGATAACTGTGAGCACAAAAGATCTGTACACTGCAGAAATCACATTATTTTCTTTTAAAAAACTAACTACATCTAATAAAACAATATTTAACATCACTCAAGAAGAGATTTGTATATTTTGTGTGAAATTAGATAAAATAGTGAAGATATGCTTGGTATTATTACTGAGGTAAATCCTCTAGTGTATAGAAAGGTTGTTGTATTCAAAAAGGACAAAGTTATCCTAATATAGAATACAGTTATCAGGAAAATTAGGCGCTTGGTAAGAGAGATTGAATAATATAAAGTCTAGATTCTTTCTTCCATCTTATGGTAATAATTTTTCATCTAAGGTAACAGGAAACCCTTTATATCTCTTATCTGAAAAATTTTGTCATATGGTAAGGTAATATTTATTTTCAAAATAATCTGTTTTTGTTAAGAGTCTCCATTGCTGTGAGCCGCCACCCAAGGCAACTCTTGTGAAGGCAAACATTTAATTGGAGCTAGATTACAGTTTAAGAGAGTCAGTCCATTACCATCATGGTAGGAAGCATGTTATCATGTGGTCAGACTTAATGCTGGAGGAGGCTTGCTCTGAAGGGAGCCTAGAGGCACTCTGTACACTGGATAGATCATGAGCACTGGTAGACTTCATATCTTACTTACATAGTGACCTAGTTCTTCCAAAACCTCACACTTATTACAATAAGGCCACACCTCCTAATAGTGTTACCCCATGTCCTAAGCATATTCAAACTTCACATAATCTGAATAGCATTTCTTCTCCCTCTATTCCTCACAATTTTTCCTCTCTCATCTAGATCCACTTCCATTCTGATTTTCATTAGAAAAGAATAGGCTTCTAAAAGATAGGAACCAAACATAACACACACTTACACACACACAAACACACATTAGTCCCATAAAAGTACCAAACTGAATGCTGTAGTATATATGAAGATATAGAGAAGATTGGGAAAGGTTCTATGATTGTTGCTTTAGGTTCTGAGTTCATATGAACTTTTACTCTTGTTTTACAGGGAATTGTTCACGTACTCTCTATCCATATTCTGTCTCCTCAACTCCTGTTTCCTCAACAGCGGGGTTCTTGTGCATGGAGCAGATAGATTTGATAGAGAAATCACATTTAGAGCTGGGTATTCTCAGGTCTCTCTGTGGAATGTCTGGCTGTGGGTTTCTGTTTTCATTTGCTGAAGAAAAAGTCTCTCTGATGATTAATGAATATTCACAAATATACGAGTTCAGCAGAATATTTTTGGGGGAGTCATTTGCTTGTTATGTTTAAAAAAAGCAGTAGTATTTGCCTTTATTTTAAGTTTCTGGACTATTATGTCTCTGGTTATTGGTTAATCAATCAGTATGAAGTATGAGTCCCATCACTTGGAGTGGGCAGTAATTCAAACAAGACTTCATCTGGTTACACCCACAAGGTTAATGCCACCATTGCTCCAGCATGTTCTGTGGTCAGACATATTGTAGGTAAAGGTGTTTTTGGTTGGGCTAGTATGTTTCCCTTTTGGAAAATGGTAGGCTACCTTCCTGCACCAATGACACTAGAATTGAGAAGTAAAGATTCTATGTAGGCACCAGCATTATCTCTTCTTGTTTGATGAGTTATGTGAATCTTCTTCAATGGGGCTTTGCTTTTAGTTTGTGACAAGCAAACTACTGTCTTTGTAACATGCCTGGGGGTGTTTAGGTATTTACTTGTGATCCTTTCAGCCAAAAATTCAACTCAATATAACCCAGTCCAGATACTAGAAGCTTTGTGTGGTGAAAGGATAATAAGTTGGGTTATATCCCCCTCATTATTTGTGGACATCATTAAAACATCACCATCAGTATCGTAGGAAGACTCCAAGTGCACTAGGTTTTCATACCACTCCTCAGATGCCCTTCAATTCTTAATCTTTCCCTGATTACCTTTGTCAATGCCATCTCTCCCTGCTCCTGTCCCTCTGAAAGCCCTGGCTCCAACCCATCTCTTCTATCCCCATTCTCAGAGATATGGATGTTTCCACCATAGTTCCTTCCTCCAATTCTAACATTTATGGATATAATATGATATTATAGCTTGGTTATCATTTATTTAATAGGTAATATCCAAATGTCTTAGTGTTCTATTGCTATGAATTGATACCATGACCATGGCAACTCTTAAAAAGGAAAATATTTATTTGGAGCTTTCTTACAGTTTCAGAAGTTTAGTGTGTTTCTTTCCTGGTGACATGCAGACAGACATGGTGCTGGAGAAGCAGCTTGAGATTTCTACATCTAAATCCTCAGTCAACAGGAAGCAAGATACTGAGTCTTGCTTGAGCATTTGAAACTCCATAGCCCACCCACTTCTACACACTTCTTCCAACAAGACCTTAACTATTCCAAAACGACCATACTTTCTACTCCTTGTCAAAAAGACCACTCTCTAATTGTCAAGGATTCAAATATATGAGCATGGTAATAGTGGGTGAATCCTATTCAATCAGCTACAGCGAAAACACATGACATGTTTATTTTTCTGGGTCTCTGGGTTACCCTACTCAGGGTAATCTTTTCCACTTCTATGCATTTGCCTGTAAATCTCATGTCATTTTTTTAAACAGCTGAGGAGTATTTAGAATACTCAATATTGTAAATATATCATCATTTTCTTATTCATAATTTTCTATAGGAACATCTAGGTTGTATCCAAATTCTAGATAATATGAATGGAGCAGCAATGAACATGGTTGAGTAAGTGTCTCTGTGGTAGGATGAAATAACATTTGGGTATACAATAAAGGTTTGTTCAGCTGGAACTTAAGGTAGATATATTCCCATTTTTCTCAGGAATCACTATACTGATTCTGATAGTCAGTATAGAAGTTTGCACTCCACACAGCAATGAAGGAGTGTTCCCCTTATTTGACATGCTAACCATCATACACTCTTACTTGTAATATTGATCTTAGTCATTGTTACAAGTGTAAGGTAGAATCTCAAAATACTTTTGATTTGCATTTCTCTGATGGTTAGAATGTTGAACATTTTCTTAAGGGTTTTTTTTAATGCATTTGACTTCTTTTTTTTTCTCCAAATTGCCCCTCCTTTTGTTTCTATCTAACACTTAGTCTCCATATTTGCTCCCTTGAATATTTTGTTACTCCTTCTAAGAAGGACCAAAGCACCCACACTTTGGTCTTCCTTCTTCATGAGCTTCATGTGGTCTGTGAGTTGCATTTTGGGTATTTCGAGTTTTAGGGCTAATATCCAATTATTAGTTAGTGAATACCATCTGTGTTCTTTTGTGATTGGGTTACCTCACTCTAGTCCTGCTCAATGAGTGTGTTCCAAGTGTATCCCTGCTGGTATTGTCAGCTGGGATAATGAGATAAGTTCAAGAAATAAAGTTGAGAGAGAAGATGCTTGTGATTTGTTGGAAAAGAGGTCAAAAAGAAAAGAGAAACGAAATTGGATTTTTTTGCTACAGAGCTGATGAGGATGGGGCTGGGGGATTGAATCTGGAGGAGTAGAAGGGGAGTTGTGGATCTTAAGTTAAGCTACTTGCTAGCTTGGAAGGATTAGGCCTTGGGTGAACAGGGAGTGACACGTGGGGATGAGGGATAGGAAAAAACAGTGAATGAGGAAGTAATGTTAGAAGATCAGTGGAAGTCAAAGGAGATGAATACAGGGGACAGAGAAGAATACAATGGATACTCTGCTGCAGAGCTAGGGATGAAACTGGGATATTGGACCTGGGGAAATAAAATGAGAAGAGAATATCTGTAGGTAGCCTACCTGCTTTTCTGACAGGTGACCACTGTGTTATTTTTAATAGTAATTCACATTTATAGAGAAAGGAGTTCTGGAGCATTTAAAATGTGTGACCTTTAGTAAACATGTTCCACCAAATCGAATTTCTACAAGTTAATTTTAAGCTGCTTAATATAGTGCATGTTGTTGAGGAGAGGAAAGGGCTTGTCAGGTGACAGTAAAAGTGTAGAGGGCAATGAGTAAATCAATCATCATGATGAAATGTCAAAGAACATGAGGGCCAATCAGTGCCTCTAGGCTTTCTGTGAAAGCAGGTTTTTACTTCTTGTATTCATTAAAAGTGAATTGATCATCAATGGGGAGCAGAGTTTATTATTCTCCACCAAACTAGACAACAAAAGCTATTGATTTGTAGTACCCACAATTTATTTTCAATCTACAAGAATATTTTGTAAGATTGTTTTGAAGGAAAAAGCTTCATTTAATTATAAGTACATGATTTTTCCAATTTTATACTCACACTTTTATGCTACTTATCTGAAAAATAAAAATTATTCAGTGTTAAGGTACACAGTATTGTAAATATACCTTTACTGATATTGGAAGAGGTGATATCACACATTCTTTTGTTTCATTCAAATATCAAAATGCATATCCTATCCTATATTTTTCTTATATGCATATCTATACTTAGATATTATATATATATATATGTACTGGATGTTGGCAAATTGTGAAGAGAAAACAGTAGCAAATAGAAACCAATGTTTACTTTATAAATAACAAATATTACACAAATAAAAGAACATTACTATTTGATAATTCTATATAATATATATGTATATATGTATGTATATATTTAATATCTATAAATAATTGACTTAATATCAGGTACTAATAATACAAAGAAGAAAAATATTATTGGTTAACTTAAAAATAACTTCAGCCAGGAGCAACAAAATACTCAAGGGAGCAAATATGGAGACAAGGTGAGGAACAGAAACTGAAAGAGGGGCCATCTGAAGACCTTTCCACCTGAGTATCCATCCCATGTTTGTCACCAAAGGTAGATGCTGATGTGGAAGTCAGGAAGTGCATGCTGGTAAGAGTCTGATATGGATGTCTCCTCAGAGGCCTTCAAGAGTCTGACATATTTAGAGGCAGATGCTCACAACTAGCCATTGAACTGATCATGGGGTTCTCAATGGAGGAGTTAGAGTGAAGACTGAAGGAGCTGAAAGGGTTTGCGGCACCATGAGGAGAGCAACAATACCAACCAACTACAGCTCCCAGGGTCCTAACCACCAGCCTGGGAGCACTTAGGGAGGGATCCAGGGCTTCAGCTGAATATGTAAGAGTGGAGGGCCCTGCTGGGCATAGGTGGAAGATGAGATCCTTGACCTCATGAAGGATGGACGCCCCAGGGGGTGGGAATTTTGAGGGTGGGGAAGTGGGAGGGGGGGTAGGTGGGGGTTACATCCACAGAGAAGAAGGAGGAGGGGTAAGGGGATAGGGGGTTCCCAGGTGGGTGGGGGATGGTGTAAGGGGACAATATATGAAATGTAAATAAATCATTTAATAAAAAAATTAAAAAAAAAAAGAAGAGGGCACCTAAAGAGAACTCTTAAAAAGTGTGATGGGGTGCTGAAGTGTAGCTCTCTACAACTTAGTGGCTTTTGGTGGGGAGGAGGATGGCTCACTTCTATTTAAGGAGCAGGCCACTGAGAGTTTGACCACATTCTAGTGAGTACACAGGTAATACAAATTGAAATTGTTTTTGCTTTTGCTTTTTATTCTTATTTTATGTTTACTTTTTTGGGAGAGAGGTTTCAATAGTGGGGGGGGCAGACATGGAAAGACTGGGAAGTAATGTGATGGGGTGCATGATGCAAAATTCCCAGAGAATCAGTAAAAGTGCTCTGTTGGGGAAATAAAAAGAGAGAGAGAGAGAGAGAGATTTGACCTTCTTGGGGGAAGGGTTTCAAAAGGCCACACCATTCCCAGTTAGCATTTCCCACCCTGCCTCTCTCTCTCTGCCTCTTGCATGTGAATCAGATGTAAGGTCTCAGACAATGCTCCAACACCATGCTTGCCTGCCTATTGTCATCTTCCCTGCCATGATGGTCATGATCTCTAACCTTCTGAAATGGTGAGCCCCAAATTAAATGTTTCTTTTATAAAAAAATAAAAACAAAAAAATAACTTCAGCCACTAGGAACAAAAAATATAGAACTATTGTTTTAAATATTTATTTATTCATTTAGTTAATTATTTAGTTATTTATTTGATTGCTTACTTGTTGCTTGTTTGTATGCATGTATGCCTATATGCCACCTATATGCAACAGCACTAAAAAGACAGAAGGGCTGTCAAATTTTCTGGGTCTAGGCCTAAGAGATGGTTATGTCCTACCAAACCCTGATCTGCTGCTGCAAGAGCAGTAAGTAGTGTTAACTCTGAAACAACTGTTCAGCCCCTATGTGGAATGGCATATTGAGAACAACCACAATTTTCCCTTGATATGTTTATTTTCTGTGTCCTCAGTTAATCATTTCCTTGTTCCCATGTTATCATTCTAAAACATTAAACAGCCATCTGAGCCTGTTTCATTTGTTTGAAATGAACTATCTTGTGTAGCATTGTAGGAAATCTGCCTGAAAACTGAGTTTATATCTCAGACAGGGAGAGACTCCGTTTTCAAACAAGTAAGTTTATTCACCTATGTTAGATTTACCTGGATGTTGTCTTTATTGTAACTGCCAAAGAAAAGTGTGTATAAACTGTAGTCTGCTACAAGGACCTTCATAGGAATCCACCTTACACAACACTTTAGATCACTAATGATAAATTTCATTAACTATTTTTAATGAAACAAATATGTGAAAAGCACACTGTCTTCTATCAGCAAAAAATAAATTTGAAAAATGACTACCATATATCTGCACCTCAGTATTTTGATAGATAATTTTTAGATCTTTATAATTATATTGGTGTAGCCAGTGGGTGAACATATTAGGTCAAGCTATGTCAACAGCAGAGCCAGGAAATAATTAAAAACATACTGCCTTTAAAGTCAACATTTTATGAAGTTAAAATAGCTGATTTTCTCAACTATATACATGATAGAAATTAATCGTTGTTAATTCTAAGTAGTTCAGATGACTAAGGAGAATTATAAAAGTTCACTGAGAAAAAAACCTGTATTCAGACATAAATTTTGTTGGGAGCTGACTCTGAGCAGAAAGCAGCTATCATCTTTGCAGCCATCTTGAGCCATATACCCTGACAAGAGACTTGTTTTCAACACCCTACAACAGCTGAGCACACTCTGATAATTATCTTATATATACCCATGATTTCCTTTCAATAAAGGCAAGACTTGAGGAGAGACTTGAGAAGAGACTAGACCAGACTCTCTGTCTTGTCTCCATTATTCGCATCTCCATCCCCACTCTCTCTCTTGCTAGGCCCTGACCCATGGACCAGAGCAGCAGAACTGGTCATTACAAAGTGGTGCTCAATGCAAGGCAGCAAGAATGAGAGACCCAGTGAAGGACGTTACCAGATGAAAGGTCGACTCAAAATTCAGAAGTGAAACAGAGGTGATTGCCTGGGAACCTGCCCTGTGGAGACCAGTAGGTCATAGTAATGATAATGGGGCAAGAAATAAGTCAGCCTGAATTCAACTCTCAGCCTGAATTCAACTCTCTGTTTTTGTTTTGTTGTTTGCTGCTTACGTGTGTTAATTGTTTGCTTCTGTTTTGCTGTTTAAATGCTGTCTTTCTTGTTCAAAAGAAAAGCATAGTATACAAAATACAACCAAAGGTTGAAGTAATCAATTTGTCAGAGCCAGATTATGCTGACCTAGAGGAAGAGGCAGCCAAAAATTACAACCCTGAATGGACCTCTTCCCAAAGGCCCTCTCGCTATGCTCCTCCACCTCCATATGCTCCTGCTATGGAGATGGTGGTTGAAGATCACAGAAGGGAGTTGCAGGACAAAATTTCTTTTCTTAAGCAACAAATTTCTGTTCTTAAACAACAAATAGAACAAATAGAAGAAGAGTACTAGGACTTAATTAATCAGCTACAAAAATTAAAGACAGGGAAGAGGTCTTGTGAGGGCAAGGAAAATTCCTCAGATCCTCGAGTTCCTCAACCCAGAGTCCAAAGGCAGCCCCTGTCCTCTGGTTTTAGTACAGATCAGCCAGAGGAGCGCGAGGCTGAGGTTTTCTCTGTATCAGAGACTAGAGACGGTCAAGGGGTTGCTTGGAGACATCACACAGGGTTTAATTTTCAAATTATTAAAGAATTAAAAAATTTGGTGGCACAATATGGTGCCACTGCTCCCTTTACTCTTGCAATCTTAGAATCTGTTGCAGAGGAGTGTCTGACTCCTGGTGATGGGAATACTCTAGTGAGAGCAGTTTTTAGTGGTGGTGACTATCTTATTTGGAAATCAGAGTATCACGAGAATTGTAAAGAGACAGCTAGGAGAAACATTCAGGCAGGTAACGGTTGGTCCTTTGAAGTCTTAGTAGGAGAAGGGCAATTTGCTTCTATTCAAAATGCAGCCATGAAGGCTTGGCACAAACTCCCAATAAAGGGAATCCCTGGTACATCTTTGACCTCAGTTAGACAAGGGCCTGACAAAATATTTTCTGATTTTGTTCATCGATTAATGACAACAGCCGGAAAGATTTTTGATAATGCAGAGGCAGGTGTAGATTATGTGAAATAACTTGCATATGAAAATGCCAATCCTGTCTGCTAAGCGGCCATTAGACCCTATAGGAAAGAGGGAGACCTTACTGGATATATCAGACTCTGTTCTGACATAGGGCCCTCCTACCAACAGGGCTTAGCTATGGTAGCCGCCATGCAAGGACAATCAGTAAGAGATTTTCTGGCAAGTAGAGACAAAAGGGCCTGTTTTGAGTGTGGCAAGCCTGGACACTTTGCAAAATATTGCAATGCAGAAAATGAGTTAACCCAGAGACAGCCTAGAAAACAGCCTGGCCTATGCCCATGTTGCAAATGTGGAAGGCATTGGGCTAATGAATGTAGGTCCAGTACATGTGCACAAGGAAACACCTTTTCACATAATCAGGGAAACGGGAACAGGGGCCAGCCCCAGGCCCCGAGCCAACATAAGCCAAAACAGGCTTATGGGGCAGTCAGTATCATACCAGCAAACAACAACCCTTTTCAGAACTTAGTCGAGCAACCTCAGGAAGCACATGACTAGACGTCAGTTTTGCCACCCACACAGTATTAACCCCAGAAATGGGGCCTCAGGCCTTACCTACTGGAGTGTTTGGACCACTCTATCCAAATGTGTTTGGCCTGATAGTGGGAAGAAGCAGTGCTACTATGCAGGGACTACAAATTTTTTCTGGAGTTATAGACAATGATTATCAAGGTGAGATTAAGGTAATGGCCAAGGCAATACAGAATATAGTCACCTTCCTACAGGAAGGATAGCTCAACTATTGTTACTTCCATTGATCCCTACTAATCACAAATATAAGAGTCCTAAGTTCAGCAGATTATGGACAACTAAGGTTTAAACAAAAACAATAATGCACATGTTAATGTGAACAGGGGTTGTTTGGGGAGCCTGTGTTTCACAAACCCTACACAAAGAACTGTAGGCACTACTTACACATTTAGAACTATTATCCATATACACATACATATAGATGTATGCATGTATGCCATTTAAATTAATAAAAAATATGCCCCCAAACTTGATAGGAAGCAAA
Organism: Grammomys surdaster; assembly: GCF_004785775.1. Lineage (NCBI taxonomy): Eukaryota > Metazoa > Chordata > Mammalia > Rodentia > Muridae > Grammomys > Grammomys surdaster. Next base: position 10,907,159 of record NW_021604591.1, read on the forward strand.
GTGTGTTGTTATAATCTCAAAAAATACAATTAAAACAGAAAAAACAAAACAAAAAGCAGAAGGAAGAGACTGGATCAATGAATCAACAGTTAAAAGGACTTGCTGTTCTTGCAGAAGACCTGATTTTAGGCTTATATTTTTCAAAACTTACTTTAATTGGGGTTCTAAACACTTCAACCTTCCTTCTAGCCCACAGACCAAAGATAGAAGAGGAAGAAGGTTAATAGAAAAAACGGATTGTGGACCACTTTTGGGAATATATCCAAAAGATGACCCACCATGATACAGGGACAAGAGATCCTCTACATTCATAGAGGCCTTGTTTGTGACAGCCAGAAGCTAGAAACCACACAGATGTCCCACAGCAGAAGAACAGATACAGAAAACGTGGTTCATTTACAGAATGGGATCTTACTCAGCTATTAAGAACAAGGACATTTTGAGTTTTGCAGGCAAAGAGATGGAACTAGAAAATATTACCCTGAGTGAGACAACTCAGATCCCAAAGAACATGCATAGTATGTACTCACTAATAAGTAGATATTAGTCCTCCCCCCAAAAAAAAGTACAGAATAGCCAAGATATAGTCCACAGAACTCAAAAAGTTCAACCTGCTGAAGGAATCAAGTGAGAACACCTCATCACAAGGGGGTGTGGGGAGGGAGGGAGGGACCTGTGAGGTTAAGGAGTCAGAGGGGGTAAGAGGGGAACATGATCTGATATTGGGTGGGGGAAAAGGACTGAATCCTTGAGGGCCAGTTGAAAGAATGGAAACAGGCAACCTTGGGAAGTATGAGGTTTGGGAGACTCTCTAGAATGCACCAGAGACCTAGAAGGTGAGAGACTTTAAAAATTCAAAGGGTAGGACCTTAGATGAAATGCCCAGCAGTAGGGAGGGGGAATTTATAGAGTCACCTCCAGCAGGAAGACAGGGCATCAAATGAGGGTAGGGGTTGCCATCCCACAGTCAAAACTCTGACCCATAATTGTTTCTATCTGATAGAACTACAGAGATGGAAACAGAGAGGAGTCTGAGGAAAAGAAGGTCCAGTGACAGGCTTAAAGTGGGATCCAGATCAAGGGGAGATCCCAAGGCCTGACACTATTACTGAGGCTATGATGTGCTCAAAAAGGGACATATCATGACTACCCTACAAAAGACCCAACAAGCCTCTGAAAGAGTCAGATGCAGGTATTTGCACCCAACCAGTGGACAGAGTAGCTGCTGACCCCTGTGGTTGAATTAGATAAAAGTTGTAAAAAGCTGAGGAGGAGGATGACCTTGTAGGAGGACCAGCAGTCTCAATTAACCTGTACCTCCGAGATCTCTCAAACACTGGACCACCAACCCAGCAGCATACACCAATTAATATGAGGCCCTCAAAACATATAGAACAGAGGACTGCTGGGTCTGGGTTGAGTCAAAGAGGATGCACCTAACCCTCAAGAGGCTGGAGGGCCCAGGAGTTTAGAGGTCTGGTGGGATGAGGGTAGGGAGATGTACCATCCTTATGGAGAGGAGGAAGTATGGGATGTGAAACAGTGGGTGTGTGGAGCGGGAGTTAGAGGATAAAATCTGGAGTGTAAAAAATTAAAAGAAGAAAAAGAAGTAGTAGTTTTTTGAGGCGATTCCGATATTCATTATCAGGATATCAGAAATCCGATCCTACAGAAAACACCAATCATGAATCAGTATCAGTTGCTCAATCCAACAGAAACCACAAAGCTTGAGTCAGCAGAATTGGAATGGGGAATGTGTCAGCAGTAGGAAGAATCGATGAGAATACTATGAGAAGGTCTTTGGTGCATTTCTCTATATACAGTGATGACAAGCTAAGATCAGCAAATCGTTGCAAGGTGAAGCAATGCAAGTGTCCTGCCACTGTACATGAGATTATATTTATATACTTTCTAAACTTCATATACTTTCTCAAGCATCCACTCCAGCAAAACATCATATGTTCACTCACATGGCTACTTCAGTAAACATCTCCACACATGACAGTTTCCAGAAGAATATCACGGGACACAACTGAGTTTCCAAAATAACCAAAAATTTTCACTTCACCTGACTGTTGTTCAGTTCCTACCATTTACATGTTAGCTCACAAGAACATGTAATCTCAGTTCCAGTGAATCCGATGCCCTTTTTTGACCTCTATAGGTATCAGACATAAACAGGGTATGTATATACATATATGTATATACAAAAACATACATCAAGGAAATAAACTTATAAAAGTATAAATTGCATAAAATATGTAGACATCAGTAGGAACAGGTCATTAGCTCATTTAAAGAGTATATTATCTAAAACTGATAAGTGATCAATAATAGAAGTGAATGAAAACATCATTCTGATACTGAGGAAGCATAATTTGGGGTTCCAAACACATAACAATAAGTAAGTAAAAGAGAAACAACTACAATGTTCAGATAAATTGCATACAAAAACATGGAGAAAAGGACAGAGCCAAAGAATAATTCCCTTGTTTTACCATACTGACATTTTAAGGGAATGAGGGCTAATTTTGAAGAACTATAAAGATCATAGTGAATATGAACTTACAACATGGTATACAAAAATCACACTTAAAATCCTGAACCAGGGATGGAGATATTCTTAGTGGTAAAGGGAAATTGCTGTTTTTTCAAATCACCTGAGTTTAATTCCCAGCACCCATACAAGGAAGATATAAACCACCTATAACTCTAACTCTAGCAGATCTGATGCCCTCTTTGGTTATCATGGGCATTTGTACTATTATATGCATACCTATACACACACACACAGAGAGAGAGAGAGAGAGAGAGAGAGACAGAGACAGAGACAGAGACAGAGACAGAGAGACAGAGAGAGACAGAGAGAGAGAAAGAGAGAGAAAGAGAGAGGGAGGAAGGAAGGGAGAGAGAGAAAGAGACAGAGAGACAGAGAGAGACAGAAAGATAGAGAAAGAGGGAGGGAGGAAGGAAGGGAGAGACAGAGACAGAGAGTCAGAGAGAGACAGAAAGAGAGAAAGAGGAAAGAGAGAGGGAGGGAGGAGAGAGAGAAAAAAATCACATACATACACACATTTAGATAAAACGAAAATTAAGTTTTAAAGCAATGAAGCTACTTAGTCTCTATGGATACACTGAAACAGTTTGGTTTGTAGTAGCCTTACTTGTTACTTGATGGATGGATTTCCAAGCAGTTTTCTGCACACCTGACTTGTATAATGCATCATTCATTTCAGTTTTCGAATTCATTTATTCCTGAACTGTGGTCTTTGAAGACATGACACACTCAAATCAGAGTAACTGGCCTCACTTTTAAATATGTAAAGAATGAATAAAAAACACAATTTACTGATAAATTAAGATAAGCAACTTCTTTTCTGAAATGATTATTCCAAGTTTAAAATTTTAGTAATGAGCAATGGGAGGAGTTACTGGCTCAATAGCTGACATTGTATTGTCAATAACTGTGTGACCATAACAGAGTCAGAGCTAGAAATGACCTTTCTAAACACAGCCAAAGGATTACACATTTAAAGAATTATAAATTATTGAAAAAAGGGCTCAAGACTACATTGGTTAAGAATGCATGCTAAGCGAGCCATATGGAGCTCTGTCACACAAAGGCACCTCAAAGAACGTCAAAGCCAGAAGGAAAAGATTCATAAAAGTGGAACAAAAGAGTCAGTTGAATTTCAGACCATTGAGTGTCTTCTGTCAACACATATGTTTTCATGACTCATAACCTCATTTTAGGAGTTGAACAATTGCTACAAGGGTCTATTAGAAAGGATTTCAACCATGACATCACGTCACATAAAATGGATATGATATTGCATTTCTATGGATGGCTCTTTACTTTTATTAAACTTTTAATTAATTAATTCACATTTTCATTTCAAAAAATATTGCCAGAAGTGACTATGGGTGCTGGAGCCCAACTGATATATCAGAAATTCAATCCTATTATTAAGCTTCAAGAAGAGTGGCAAAAAGAATGATAGAAAGATTTAACAGGGAGAGTGCCAGGATGCCTGCTCCTAGTCTCCTAGACATGACAGGAACATAACATCTGTTGAATTTCAGTATTAATCCCTGGTAGCAATTGAATAATGACTCCAACAGGTAAAGAAAAAATTCAACAAGGTCCTACCACAACATGAAGGTATTCAATACTACGTGACATCCCTGAACCTGTGTACAAATGAACAATGTGAGAAGGACGCAGCAGGTTGGATATATATAAGTACTGATATGTACATATACATAACAATAATAGTTAAATAAGGACAATGAATCTGCAAAGGGAAGACATAGAAGGAGTTGAATGGCGACTGCTTAACAGTTACAATAGCAAAAAAAAAAAAAAATTACAGCCTGATTGCTTGGCACAGTACAAACAATTGGTATGTTCTTTGCGGAGAAAAGGCTACTCCGCAGTTTTCTAATCTGGTTATAGTTATGGAGTTGGATTGAGGCTTTACATCCTGTTTGCGGCTCTGAAAACCAAGTGAAGAAACTATATTTGGGAACATGTATGTACACACATATTCATTCAATATTAGTGTAAAAAGGCCATGGATTTGTGGAGAGAATTGGAGGATTTGGGGGAGAAAGGGGAAGGGAGAAATGTTGTAATTAATTAATAATCTCAGACACAAATTAATAAAATATATAAAACAGCTAACAAAATGTTAATATTATAAAATTTGAAAGACAGTGACAATGAGTCTATTCCAAATAATGTGTGATACACGGATTTCAGTTTGTAGTTTTGTGACTATTAAGGGAATAAAGATAGAATCCATTAGAACAAGAGTTCAGTAACTCTTTCTTTTTCCTGATGTATATAATCTGTTAACTTTTGCTACTCTTAGAATTTTTCTTTTAAATTCTATTTTTTTTCATGAGCATCTTTTTCAATATGTTCTTAAATATCTTTTTATAACAAGGCTATATGTCAAGAAGGTAACTTCAATTTCTCCCTGTAACTTGTATTAAGCCTCCTTGGAACCAAGTGAAGATCTGACAACATATTAATTATTAGGGTCAGTCTATGTATCAACAGTATTATCTGTGAGGATATTAATATTAGCTGATAAGGGAAGGAGAGACAGACAGAAAGATAATGGGAGAGTTGGGAAGTAAAGAGGTAGAGGAGGAGAGAAAAGATGAAAAGGAGACAGGAGGCTAAAATACAGTGTTTCATGAGCACCAGGTCAATGCATTACCACAGTGCCTAGGCCTCCATGAGGGAACAGCATCAGCCTATGTATCAAATCATAAGAACTGAATGAAAATTTTATAAAACAAGCACAGGTGGAAAAGTAATAAAACTGATGTTGCATCATTATAATAATTCTTTTGGAGGCATCGATTTTGTGTAATCCCCTTTGAATAAGAAGGCATAACTTTTAGAACAGTGTCATGACTTGGGAAAGTTAGATATTGTTAAAATTCAGGATACCTAAGAACCAGCATATCACTAAGCACAGATGGTATATTATACTCTGCTATAAGTATGATATTCTTGTCTTTATTCTTACTAAATGTTAGTAAAATAATAAGGAGGAATGGCATTCTTAAATTAAAATGGCAAACCCTGATATCATGGTTAAATTGAGTAGCATGAGTTTCAATGCAGATAAGAATAACATTCAATTATTCTATCAAATCATGTAACTAAAATACTTTGCCAGAATTAATCCTGTTTTCAGAAGTTATAAGTTCTTGTAGTTATAAAGATAAAATTTGGAGAAAAATGAAATTCTTAATTTTAATACAGAAATGTTCATTTATGAAGTGCATCGTGTTCTAGGAATTTTACATATTTTTGTTTTTTATAGAAAATTCATTAAAGTGTAAGACTTAAAGTCCAGGTTAATATCATCACTCATCTAGAGTCACAAAAAAATGAAAAAAAATGTTAATAATCCAGTCTCTAATCTTTCAATTTCTAATCCTGGACTCCTGACATTACATTACGTTGTCATGATCCAATATCTCAAGGATCTGATGGAAAATTCAAATGTGTATATATATGTATATATATATACCTATATACATATACGTATATATATATTTGTATGTATGTGTGTATACATATATATGTATATATATACCTATATACATATATATGTGCATATATATATATATATATATATATATAT
>NW_021604591.1:10913425-10921282 GCF_004785775.1 Grammomys surdaster
AAAAAATCTAGATCAAGCAAGTATGAAGAAGAAAAATTTATTCTATAAATTCTGAAATGGATTCTCAAAAACCAAGATTATCCCATACTCAAGCCATCAATATATGTCTTTCTAGTACAGAGTTTTAGAGTCCAGCCTAGTGAAGAAATTATGGTGTTGATTTAGTACATTCTTTTAAAACAAAGAAAGTGTTCTTTGGTGTTCATTCATAATTTATTTTCTAAACCTATATACATTTATTTCTATGTTTAAAGTTCAAAGCATACTTGCATATTGAGAGAAAAGCCAGAGTGATGTGTTTTATTATAGTTCAGCCATTCTGTCTCCTGTAAACTTTTTATGACCATACCATATTCCCATGACACCTAAAGAAAGCAAATTGTTGACATCCTGCCTGATCATCAGAATGTAGGAAAATTTCCTGAGAAGAGTCAATTGATATTTTGAAGTTTAAAAAATTAAATCTGATGATAATTTAAAAATGGCATAGAGCAATTATAAGTGAGCTAGTTATGTACTATAAATGTAAATACAATGCTTCAATAAGGAACATTTCAATCATCAATCACATATATTAATATACACATATTACTATACACTTTAACATTTTATTGTGTGAAGCTATAGGGTTAATTTTATTGCAGTAGAAAAAATAAAAACAGATCTAATGAATGGCTAAGAGTGTAGAAATCTATACAAGGAGGGATACCAAAAAGAAAACAGGATTAATACTGGATATATATTTTTGTTTTATGATTTGACAGAGTACTTGAAAGTCATTAATTTTTTTAGACATGAAGACTATCTTAGAATTTGGTGTGTGATGCTTTCATTATGTAAATCTATAAACACGTCTTAAGGGGAAAGGAAACAATGTATGAAAGCATTTATTGTTTGTGTACATACTGCACTGTATTTGTAAATCAGAAAAATTAGTTAATTTTTCCTTTAATAAAAGTCTTAAGCCAGTGATGTTGACCATACAAAGAAGGGCTAAGTGCATACTGGAGTTAATGTTTTCATTTATATCAGAGATGCACTGGTGGAATTTGTGCAAATGTATACTATATTATTGATTACTACTAACATTTTCATTTTTATGTCATTCAATACATTGACTTTTCAATAGAAACATTATTCATTTAGTTCATTCACACCAATCTTTTACTAAAAATAAGGAAAGGAGTTATGTTGTCTATGTTTATGTGATGAATATCTTTTATGAATATACATTAATTGTAGATAGTTGTTGTATAGTGACTTTTTTCCAAATCAAAACTTTCTGTCTCCTAAGGAAAAGAGGGTGAACAAAAATCAGGGAGGAAACAAGACTCAGAATTATGGGGAAAACCCTTTAATGCAAAAATTATGAAGGTCTCTTATTGAGGTTATGTAAAAAGTAACAGTTATTCAGGGGGTAGAAAATTCTAGTTGGCCAGACTGTGTGAAATTTTACAAGGAGTTCCTGTGACTTGGATTTTGCGAGTTGGTACTCATTTGGGATATGTGTCTTCATGATACAACTGACTTTGAGTCACTCATGCTGTTGGTGCTAAATATTATTCCATTAAACTAGGCACATACACATAGATAACACACACACGTATATGTTTTTGTGCATATGTGTATACATTTATATGTGTGTGCATATGCATATGCTTATGATGTGTATGGATGTGTATGTACAGTTTTATGTATGTGGTGCGTGTGTGTGTGTGTGTGTGTATGCATGTGTGTGTATGTATGTATGTGTCTCTGGTGCCTGCACGATGTCAATAGAGTTTGTTTATATCCTCACAGAAAAATCTTACTTATTTAGAACAAAGAAGTAATTTCAGGCAGGAATGTAAATATTAGGCTAGAACAAGGAAGTAGGCTTCAGACATGAAAATGACTTTGGGCTAGGACAGGGCTAGGCTTAGATCTTTTCGTCATCCTGATAAGCCCTTAGAAACAGTGACCATGGGAGTGTTCACAGAATTTTGTTTATTGCCTTCCTTGCTCTTTAACTAGTTGTGTTTATTGCCTTGCTTGTTCCTTGACTATTTGCATCTATTGCATTGCTAGTTCCTCAACCTAGAACTGATCTTAATACTTGCATGTAATTAAAATGGTATAAAAGCATAAAGGAGGAGGGGGATGGGATAGGGGGTTCTACTGAGGGGAAATGGGGAAAAGAGATGATGACATCTGAAATATAAATAAATAAAATATTCAATTTAAAAAAAGTAAACTTACCTAGGACATAAGTTATGTCTTATCCATCAATAATATATATTAGGAGAGATCCATACATATGGATCTCTCCTATTTTATTAATTTATCATTTATTTTTAGTTCTAGACATCTTTGGGTCTCAGAAATTAAACAAATGTGCTGCCTATATCTGTGTTTCCTATAGCAATCATTGTATAGCTTTCTTTAGCTCCTTCAATTTTATTAAGGACTTGTGTGACCTAAAAATATGTACATATGTATTTTATTAACATATACACTTTGTAGATGTTTAGTGAAAACTCAGAAAAACAAAAACCAAAATGAATGCATATCTCATGACAAAAAACATGTCATATGACTTAATAAAATGCTATTCACTACCTGTATTATTTATACTACTGTGTATCAAGATGTTTTGTTTATGTAGAATTATACATATGCATACATATATTCATATGCATATATATTTACATAGGAATGCATATATAAATACAGAAAGAGTAAATGGATTAGGTGCACACATTATGAACATTGAAGGAATTAAAATATAGCCCAGAGTATTCAGTCTTGATATAAAATGAAACCAACTGTTGTTATTTCACCCAAGGTAGGTGATGTTGTGTAGGTATAGGTCCAAGTCAAGAATATAATGATCTTATCTAGCTTGTCATTTGGTCAAATTCATTTCTCTGAGAGGATGTAACAATACAAGACCAGTGTGAAACTGATTTAATCCAAAAAATGTGCCATTTGTTTTGGATTAGAACCATAATAAAGGAGAAACTGAAGATAACCAGAAAATAAAGTATGGTGACCGTTCAGAAAAACTAATAGATTGATAATCATCTAAAGCAGGCAGGGGAATACAATAAATAAATAAAAGTACTCAAGATTTTTAAGCATGACCAAAGCATTTATTTTAAAAGTGTGTACATGTAGGAAGACTCCCTAGTTTCTGACCTCAATTTTATCATTATCCAGGCCTGTAACATTGAACAAGTGATTTAATTAATAAGTTTCTTATCTTGGTACAGATTTTCTTGTTATAAACATATGAACTCATAAAAATAGCTCCCTCAGAAGTGTTTTAGGAGCATAACTTAGGTTATTTGTTAGTGTTTGAAATGAAAACTTGGCGTGTATGTGATTGACAACAATGATTCAAAAGCCCAAGGACAAAAATGTTTTTATATCTCTGACCTAACTTGAAATGCAAAGCCTACTATATCTGAGCTTTGGTGTTATCTATAGCTACAATATTATAGTTTGATATTTCAATAATCCCAGTTGAAATTCATATTTAAAATATTTTCTTGCTTAAAACCCAAAGATTTATGGATAATTAATGATACTTTAAAACAACTCTGTGATTCGGACACCCATTTAGCTTCTGGGTAACAATGAAATAACTTCAAAGGCATAAGAAAATTTCATGAGGAGCCTCCTTACTAGAAGAATTTAAGTTGCTGAAAAGTTAAGGAGGAAAAAAGAAATCTTTCATTAGGGGAATCATGCCAAAAAAGGCAATTCGACTTACTTATGTTCATTTCATTACCCTCATTTAAAGTTCCAGAGAGGTTACAGTCATGAAATCTGTGGAATTCAATAGTAAGATAAATAGATGTTGTGCTCATGCTTAAAAGGCTTGGATATTTGAATTATAGGGGATTAATGTATTGCTAATTTTATTAAAAAAGGAAGGAGTAGAATAGAACTATTAAGAATTTGTTGAAGGCATGCTGTGTAAGTGGGAAATAAATGAGCAGATGGAAGTTTTTCAATAAAGCAGGACATAATAACTGTCCATTTTAGCACTAGAATTTGTCTGATTATAAGCTAACAAACCATATCAATGTAACACCATGCTTGAATAAAAGATAACGATGTCAAATTAAACTCTACACAGAACCTCGAGAAGGTTGGAAGTCCCCCCTTCTGAAAGTCTGTACTTATTGATTGTATGTTCTCATTCCTGGTGCACAACTCCTTCTAACCTCACTGTTCATCCACTAGCTTTGCTATACAATTCAGTGGCTATTCAAATTTCTTGGCACAAAGTAACTTTAGAAAGTTTGAATTTTCCAGAGAGATTATCCCAATTAAGTGCTGTTGATGTAATTTACTTTTATATAAATATCAGGAAATAAAACACATATGCAGTGAGACACTACCCTTAAAGTTTATATCTTTATAGTAAGTTAGGCTAGTTTTAATCTCTCATCCAGTCAGGACAAGAAACACAATAGAAGGACAGATCGATTCATAGGAAAGGTTTGATTGTCCAGAATAAATCTACCTGGTTGTAAAACCCAATTTTCCTCTATTTCATCTCTCTGAATCATTTACATGCATCCCTTTGACATAAGAAAAGAGGGAAAAAATATAAGTGAGCATTTAGTAACCCTGAAAATAGGCATGCTGTCTTTTTGTGCCAAAATCATTATGACATTAATAGATTCACTACTGTCAATGTTTTCATTTGTTGTTGTTGTTGTCAGACTTGATGAAAGTGACTAATCCTCCAGTGACTTTAACAGTACAGTCCATCTCTGAAGCTTCACCTTATGATCACAGTGTTATCTTAGACAAAAAGCTTGGTTGTAAGTGACAATCAGAGGAATAAAGCTATTCTGAGAAAATTCTGGCTACTTCTGCACCATTCTATCTTGTCACAATGATGGTGTGTTTGGTTTCCCAGAATGTCTTCAAGATCTCCAACTCCAGTGCACCATCTTCAAGGACTTCAGTTCACAACACTCTGGAATATTAAGACACTATTTGTTCTTATTGCAATGTTTCTTATTTCTGTTTTATGTGAAAATTATTTTGGATTAAGTATGAAAATTCCAAGATAAAATATGGCACCAGTGAATTTTCTTTCTCAATGTGTGTAAAAGGAATACAATGAAAATGTATCTCACATGGATAATTTCAATTTAAGTCATCTTTTAAGAACTTGCATAATTCATCACTGTAATAATTTTTCTTTATTGTAATAATATTCCACAGGTAATCAAGAGTGGTTGGTTGCCCCTTGTTTTAAATTTGCTGCAGTGAAGTGGCTAAGGGCTTATATTGCTTGGCCAAGTTGAATAATGTTTCAGAGAAACTCTAAAGATCCAACTCTTTATAGAGAAGGATCAAAATCTATATTGTTTTCCAGTAGGGGAAAACCTGGAGTTAAACAACAATAATAAATAACAACATTACTTTATTAAGCAGTATGATTATTATGTAATTAAAACTGTGATCGTTAGGGCATAACTCTCCCCAAGGATAGCAATTATTGGCTTCTGGGTGGTGTAGCCATGAGTAAGATCCCATGTTACTGGAAGTAACCTAGTTAAATCTACTTTTTCATAAAATAATTAAGTAAATACTCGCAATGGTTAGGGGACTCGTTGGAAGAGAAAAAGAACAGTGCTGATCAAGGGACAAGAAAGGATTATGGGGTAACTGTGATCAACATATGTTGTGTACATATATAACATGTTACAGTGAAGCAGATTATTGTATATAATTAAGATATGTTACTAAATAACAGCAAAGATAAAATTAAAAGAAAAATGAATATTTAAATATCTCAGAAAACATGTGCTGGGAATTTTTATCCTAGTTCTTTGTGTACCTGTTCATCTGTGAGAGAGGCCTAGTTTTAATGACATTAGAATGCTTATAAAAGAGTCTACATGGAAGTCCTTTCTCCCCTTCTCATATTTGCTTAACTTGTTCTACATCTATTGTTAGGCTGTGGACCCTCTTCAGACATCAAACCCACTGATATCCTGAACTGGATCCCTTTCCTCACAACCCGAGACAATATATTCTGTTACTCATAAGCTTCCAAGTCCCTCTTAGAATATTATCTCTACCACAATCCAACCAGGGAACAATCCTGGCTCATTTAAAAAGTTTGGACCATGCTTCTAAGTTTAAATTTTGTTTCTAAATCTTAAAAATAGCTTTGAGGGGTGACAAAATAACAATTGTGTTGTGTTTATGTTACCCAAATGGAATTTGTATTCCTGCAGTGCTATTACCTGAGATAGACTTAACAATTATTTTCAAAACATTTTCCAAGGGTGGTAGAGCATTTGACTAGTAATATATCCCATCTCTATAGAAATCTGAGCTCAATTTGTAACTTAATCAGATTTCTTCCATTATCTCACAGATGTTCAACAATGAATCCAAAAATTAATTGAATCAGTAATAGTTATGAAGATTCCTATTTTCTAATGAACCAGAACTCTGCATAGTAGAGATGAACAGGGTATCTTTTGTCTCTTAATATCCAACATTATGTATCTATGAAACGGAGAAAAATGTGCAGTCATTTATTCCTGATTTTATCTTTTTTATAAGGACAATATTTAACTTGGTCTGACTTACTGGTTCAGAGGATCAGTCTTTTATCATCATGGGAGGAGCATGGTAGCATGCTGACACGTACAGAAGAAGTTGAGAGTTCTGCTTCTTCATCTGAAGGTCAATAGGAGTTACTGACTTTCAGGCAGCTAGGACCAGGGTCTACAACCCACAAATAGAGTGACATACTTCTAACAAGGCCACACTTACTCAAAAGGCCACAACTTGAAATAGTGTCACTTCCTGGGCCAATCATATTCACACCACCACATTCCACTCACTGGCCCCCCATAGGCTTGTCCAAACATTTGAGTTTATGGGGCATGCCTGAACATATGAATATGGAAGAATTTGTTACAGAGTGATTTGAACTGTGCACACCTGCTCCAATAGGTTTCAGTGGAGAATTTCAGTATGTGCCATAGAAACTGTTTTTGTGGTATTTTGGTTAGCAATATGCTGAATTTTGCTTTTGACTGAAGTCACTCAGTAACAAAGTCTTCCATATTCATATGTTTAGGCTATTGGTAAACCCTAGTTACAGCAGAAGATCCCAGTCTATTGGAGTTACCAGTAATATAGGAAGATCACCAAAAACAGCAGCAGCAGTAAAGTGGAATCAACCAAAACTGAAGATGTGACCCAAGCCTTTTGGGAGATCCAAGAACATCATGTGTGGATCACAGACATGGGATCTTATAACTAGAAGGTTTAACATGGAAGTTGCTTTTGAAACACAAACATGTTAAAGATGCCAGAGCAGTGGGATATCTGCTGAGTAAATCTGATAACAGGAAATAGAACCAGCTCAAAAAAGAAGTTTGTTAAAGTCAACAAAGACGTAAAAGAAAATGGAAATCTGAAGTCAGCTTTCATATCAGACATGCAGATGCAGAGTATGGAATTTGCCCAGTAGGTTTCCTGTATTGGTTAGGGTATTATAATTAAGTGATTGGATGAATCTCAGAAGAGACATTGAAGTTTGGACTTTTCCCATTGTTGCTACTGCTATAGACTATGGGAATGTTGGAAGTAGGATTAATCCTTGCTTTAAATATGTATATTGAGTACACTAAGTCATATTTGGCTTCAGAATATTTATTTAATATAAAAATTATGAAATTGATACATATTAAATGCATATATTAATTACAGGAAACATTCTGATATTTTAGATTTAACATTAGTGATGACTGTTTTAAAGTGTGTTGAGTTGAGCTTATCCAAAAGTACAGAAACGATTATACTAACTTTGTTGGACTCATGAATGTA
>NW_021604591.1:10926282-10933782 GCF_004785775.1 Grammomys surdaster
GTACATTTACCCAGCACATGCTCCTCCCCCTGCTCCTCCTCCTCTTCTTTCTCCTCCTCCTTCTCCTCCTCTCCCTCCTGTGTCCAGGAACACCTCACAACGGGGCAAAAGTGGATTCAATTCAACAAGCAGAGATGAAGAATGAAAAGTCTGAAGAAGAGCAGAGCAGCGCCTCTGTGAAGAAAGACGAGACTAATGTGAAGCTGGAGTCTGAGGCAGGTGCCGATGACTCTGCTGGGGAGAATGACCTGCTGGATGATGACGATAATGAATATGGAGGGCTAACCAGCTGGAGTTCATCAAGGATGATAAAAAAGAGGCTGAGGAAGAAAATGACAGAAACAGCTCCCATCCGAAAGATGACTCTTAAACACATCGTGGAGAATAGAAATCTTATCCCATTATTCATTTAACTAGGCGCTTGTGAGAGAGCAAAGTAACACCAGATCGTCTCCCCTAGTGTCTTCTCCACCTTCTCACTGTTCTCCCTCCTTACCCTTCCTGTGATCATTAATTCATAATTTCCCTGCACCTAGTTCCATTTTCACTCATTTTAGTGCTCCTTAGTAGATTCGTTAAGTTTTACCCTGCAAGTTTTGGGTTAACTTTGATAGTTCTTTCACTTAACAATAAAAAAGATGCATGGGTTTTTAGCAACTTTTTCCAAATAATCTCTTGCTATGCAGGGAGTACAGTTCTTCCCATTCATGATTTCAGTAGTTGCTTCCTTAACCGCAGAGGCAGCTCATTTACTTGTAACCCTGAGAGCAGCTTTGCATTAGAGGTGTGTGTTTTCCCTCACATGAGTGGAGCTGTTCAACACAAACGTAACCATGTATTTTTGTGGATGGAAATTGGCATGTCAAATGCATCTTACAGGAAAATAGTGTAATAGTCTTGATATTTGCTTTCAAAAGTAATACCGTGGGGTATTTTGTGAACAGCCTTATTTTCAATTCCTTGTTAAACAAATATATAAACAAAAACAAAGATTAAAAAAAAAGAAATGGTCTTAGAAATAAATTAGGCCAAGAGAGTTAAATAATCTATAGTTTGCTGGAATCTGAGCTCTTTGTTTGACAATATTATTAATAATAATAATAATAAATTGTGATACAATTATATAATTGCATATTATTATGCAATGAATCTTTCTGATGATTTATGTTGTCTCTCTTCAGCAAAACTGATAGTTGATTTGAATAATACACACTATAAAATTTCATTTTGTTACTAAAACAGGCATAAGAATTTTCCCACCAATCTAGCACTCCTGAAAGGATATTTCCTGTAAAAGGCCAATGGTGACACCACAGGTTAAATTGAGGAAGGCTGAGTGTAGAGTCGCCAACTGATAACTCAATTAGCATCTGTAAATTTCCAGGGTGACCCACACAGGAAAAACAAGCAAACCAAGAAACAAATATACAAAAAGCAGAAAACAAAAGAAATGTCTGTAAGATAAAAATATGACTAAATACAATTAGATGGTGGCAAACACACAATTCTTGATGACAGAATCCATCATTAACTTTATGTTCCTAAAAGGTTATAAGTGAAGTAGTGAATTCTATTCAAACATTAGCCAAAAGAAATGATAGGAAATAAAAACAATAACTTTACTAATATATCTGTCTTCATATTTATATCAGTACAAGTCACTTCTCTTCATTTTCAGAGCTGTAGTTGGTGGATCATAATTCTTTAAGAATTTTATTATCACATTGCCTATAGTAAAACTATGATTTTTTTAGTTGAAAGTATCAACCATAAAGTACTAGCAATATGTTTACCTATCAAATCTTGATATAATTTAAAGAAGAGCACATTTCAAAGACCATACATCGTTAATAATTTGATAAATTAGATGGCATAAAATAATAACATTGACAACATCTTCAGTAAAAAATACAATAAACAGCAATTAAACTGGAATATTTAAATACTAATTTTATGCTTTTTGGCCTTTACACAAATTATAAGAATGTATTCGTTGATAAATTAATCACTGTACCAGGGAGAGTAACTATTAAAGAAGAATCCTGAAGCACAATAGTCTTGTCATCAGACTACAGTGTTACACAGAAAAATTATGGCTGCATCCAGGAGATGCCTATAGCACATCATTGAGGGACGTTCCATTTTCATTCCACAGGACAAATCAGCTGTAAAACTCAGGCATCTAGCCACACTGCTAATGTGAAAAGAGACTTTAAGTACTATCTGTCATCTATTAACGCTACCTATCTTCCTACCTACCTATCTATCACTATCTACCATCTTTCATCTATCTGTCTATATAGCTGATCTTAAAACATCCTATTATCTGTAATTTCTTGACGTTAAAATATTTCTAAGGTTCAAATCCAAAGCTATGGTTCTTCTTTTCATCAGTAGGTTAAGTTAGTCAAAAAAGTAAATGGAAAAAATATATGTATGTAGAAGCTTTATTTATTTTTGGTGAGTATATAATAATAACTTTCCTCTCATTGATAATACAAATAGGTTGGAAGATATCGAACAGAACTTGTTGTCTCATCATTGTTTTTTATTTTATTTTTAGTGGTGTAAGGTGCTAATGTCCTACTTTCATTCAGATATGGAGTATGGCTTTCTGCAGAATAAACAATAACAAAGCATAAACAAAATAACAAATGAGAAAAGACTACAGTCAACCGACAGCTGAACCACCGATAAGACCACACTACTCAATCTATTTAAGAAAACTATTAATTCTAATTGAAATTACAGTGTTTTTCCTTTGATTCTGTTGGGGAGAAATGGGTGCTTACACTTGATCCGAGGATCACTATGAATCCTTCTGCAGGAATGTTGAGGAACAATTTGATGAAAGCCACTACACATGATTTTGTCTCCTCAGCACAAATTTATAGAGTAAATAAATGATGGGATATATTTCCTCAGTAAAGTTCACACTGTGTGGTATATGTAAATGTATTTTAATTTTTATTTTAAGTCAGAAACAAATGCATTGAATAACATCTAAATTTTCATAACTATGTTTGTGGTGGTTTGGATAATTATGGCCTCTATAGACTCATGTGTTTGAATTAGTGGGTGTGTCCCTCAGTGGAGTACATACGGCCTTGTTGGAGGAAGTCTGTTAGTGTAAGGATGGGTTTTGAGGTCTCCTATGCTCACGTTTTCCCCAGTGTAGTACAAAATCTCCTGCTACCTACAGATCAAGATGCAGAATTCATCTTCTTCATGTCTGCTTTCATGCTTCCATCCTCCCCACTATGATGATAAAGGACTAACTTCTGAAACTGTTAAACCAGATGCAATTAAATATTTTCCTTTATAAGACTTGTCTTAGTCATATTGTCTTTTCACAGCAATTGGACCTCCCCCCCAAAAAAGACAATGAGAATGTATTATTAATTTACAGAATGACTATATTGTTCGAGAAAGAGTAAAGTGGGAATTTTTCACCTGGAAGCATGTCCACTTTGGAATAATTTTGAAAAACAATTAGTGAGATTTTTTGTTCATTACCTTGCTAATTTTTACATATAATCACATAGCAGTTATGCATTCTAAATGGCACATGATTCATACAACTGGAAAAATGATGACTTGTCATTGATAAGAACTTTAACATGTGAGTTCCAGTAGGTGTGTGTGTGTGTGTGTGTGTATGTGTGTGTGAAAGAGAGAGAGAGACTGAGACAGAGAGAGACACACATAGAGAAAGAGACTTAAATTAAATAATACAAGATATTATATAATAAACCTATTTATATGTATAGAAGACAGTCAATTATATAGATATGTGTGTATCCACCATTCTTTAATTTGAGCAAGTATTTTATGTGACTTATACATTTTTACTTAGGCTTTAATAAAGCCAAGGGAAGGTAAGTCATTTTTACTTCTGAATTTCGAACACAGTTGGCAATTCTATGATATGAGAATTCTATTGTCATATCTAGGATGTAAGTGGTATTCAGGATGAATGTGGTTTATTTTACAAAAAAGATTTGACAGATATGCAAGCGCTGTCAAATCCACAATTACTTGCTAGATACAATGAGGATTCTTTTTTTTTATTATTGGACATTTTCTTTATTTACATTTCAAATGTTATCCCTTATCAGATCTACCCTCTGGAATCCCCTATCCCATCTCCCCTTCCCCGTGCCTCTATGAGAGCACGCCCTCGCCCTTCTGCTCACTCTTGCTTTCCTGTCCTGGCATTCTCCTACACTGGGTCATTGAACCCTCTCAGGCCCAAAGGCCGCTCATCCAACATGTCCAACAAGACAAGACTCCCAGGAGCTCCTGAGGTCTGGACCACCAACCAAAGAGTACACATGAAGGGACCCATGTCTCCGGCCACATATGTGGCAGAAGGTTCTTTATATAACAGAGCTTTGGATCCTCTAAGTCTTCCTATGCATCTTTAGGACCTGTGAAGTCTCACAGTCTACTAGATAGCTTTAGTTCCATAAATAAGTTCTCCTTTAGGAATTAAGTTGATTAAAGCTAAATGTTTGTATCAAATTCTTTGCTAATTAAGAATTCAATTATTCAGTTTTTCATAGTGGTAATTCTACACACAGATCTTTTTCATAATGAGTGTTTCAAAGTAGCAGTGTTTGCTTTTAGAGATCGCCTGAGGAAATTTATAATAGCAGTATTTTTTTATCATTGAACTTATTTCATGCTTTTTATGGAGTTAATACTAATTATCTTAATCCTCTGACAAAGAAACTTTTATTCTCCCTTTTATTGAAAATAATTTTTCTCACATATTGAGAAAGTATATATATTTGCACACACAAACACACACACATACTCATACATACTCAGACATCCTGACATCCTGATTATGGTTTCTTCTCTCTTATTTCTCTCAGATCCTCCCGATCTCCTCAAAGGGACCAACCCATTTGTACCTCACATTAGAAAAGAAACAGAGTTCTATAAGACAATAATAAAATGAAATATCATAAGAAATACTGTAAAACAAAATAAGCAGAAAGAAAAAAATCCCAAAAGATGACACAAGAAACAGTCACTCATTTATGCATACAGGAGTCTCATAAAAACACTAGACAGAAAGCTGTAATATTTATAATAGTATGTTATTATGTATAGACATGTACAGTAAAAATAAAGTGTTTGTGTGTGTGTGTGTGTGTGTAACATATAAGAAACAAGAAAATGATAGTAAAACAATAAAAAAATATAAAACAAAGAACCTTGTCATCCCATTATGAGACATGGAATCACTAAAGATGTTTTCTCATATCCTAAATATCATATAGGTATTATATATTTTATACTTCCTCTTTCAGGAGTTTATTGATCCCTGAGGAGTGAGATTTGATGGAGATACCCTCTTCAGGGCTGAATATTACATTCTCTCTCATTCTCTTCGTAACACCTCTCTGTCCCCACATTTGTTGCCATTTACTGGAGGAGGAAGGTTTTCTGCAGGTGGATGAGAAACGCACTGATCTATGAATATACAATTTGAGAATGTTATTTTCTTTCTCCCTCCCTCCCTCCCTCCCTCCCTCTCTCCCTCCCTCCCTCCTTCCCTCCCTTTCTTTCTTTCTTCCTTCCTTCTTTCCTTCCTGCCTTCCCCTCTCCATCCGTCTCTCCCCTCTCTACATCTTTCAAAACATAGTATTTGATTTTATCCTAGGTCCCTGGGCTGTCTTAGATTCTTGGTCACCTAAGTAGATGTGAGTATGGGTTCCATCTTGTTCAGTGGCTTTCAGTTAAATTGCATGTTAGTTACTCATACAAACTTTGTGTTGCTATTGATCTAACATATCTTGTAAGGACATATTTTTAAAAGAAATATGCAATGTTATAATGCTTTTTCTCCTTTTCTTTTCTCCCTGGCCTTTCCCACACTTCCATTCTAATTAGCATTTCCTTAATATCTCATATCTCCCATAACAAGTGCTGTCCACATTTCAGCCTTAATTGCTCACAGCCTTCCCCAAGAGATACTAAAATGCCCCAGGTGGGACCCAAGTGACCCTAAGGGATGATAGGCGTTTTACCATAACCCAGACTCTAGGCTCCTAACAGGAGGCTGCAGCCCTCCATAGACTTGTGTCTTTCAGACACCTAGGGCAATGCCCCTAGCCCCTCCACAGGTAGAGGTTATGACTACAGGCCATGGAGCCTTGAGACTGATCTCTTTCCATATTAATAAGACACCTAAAGGCTAAAAGGGCATAGACAATTAAGTTTTTCTACCCAGACACTCCTCTCTGCAAAATGTATTTAAATTTAACCTCAGGCCTGCCCTGAGAAAACTGGGATATGGTTTTTATTAATCTACTTTCTGTCACGACAATATATATCTTAAAACAAAGGACTGCTTCTCTTTCATCAGGATCTGTCATGGGGAGAAACGGAGAAGGCCTTCGTTTACAGAGCCTCCACCATCTAATCTCCTGTAGAAGACCTCTCTGGGTTCCCAGCCATAGATACCAACAACCCAAGCACACCAACTGTTGCGACAAACCAAGGACTCTCCCTGTGGGGCACAAACCGGGCTTCTCTCACTTTCTCCCACTTCAGCCATGGGCCAATCCAGCCTGTGAGCCCCCACTTTGTTCTCAGCTCTTCTGCAGCTTCCATCAGCAATTGGGTGCCCAAGAGCATGAGAGCCAGAAAAGCTAGCTCTGCACAACCCCCCACACACACACCTCAAACTGTGCTCCTCATCCTAACAGCAGTGTCCCATGGGTTCCCATAACCTGACACCCACCCAGCGCCAGTGTGGGGAGAGGGCAGTCAAACTTTCGCACCTCAGTCTCCTTGAGTGGCTTTAGCCCCATGGCTGGGCAGACGTGGGACTCCCACTTTTACCCAACATAAGTATGTTTTGTTATATATTGGTTGGTAACTATTTTGTTTCTCCTAACACATCATTTGATACTGAAAAATGATAAACAATGATTAACATGGCCACTATAATTTCACTATAAATAAAAGGATTTTCACCTCAGACAAACTAACATGAAATAAAATCATCACTTTCCTTTAAAGTCTTATATATTCTCTCTCCCACCATATATATATGTGTGTGTGTGTGTGTGTGTGTGTGCGCACGCACACACACATGTTCCTGGTTTTTTTTTTTTGTTTTTTTTTTTTTTTTAGCAATATTGATCTGGGATGAAAATGACAGGCTGAATTAACTTTCAAACTTTCAAGCCTCTATAGCATGAAAAATGAGTATCTACATCTGAGACTTACACTCCTATGTATCCATAGCGCCAAAAAGGTTTTGTTCAATTTTCAAAGAAATATGCTGTATTTGCAGGAAAGAATTTATCTATATTGCATATTAAGGCAAATGACCTACTTTACTCAAACTTTGGTTTCATTTAAAAACAATCTTTTGGGATTATCCTGCAGCTAATTGATACTTAAATAAATTATTTACACTCCTCTCTTTTCCTATCCCATTCACTCAAGGTGATTTCACCATTAGAGAAGGTCATGCTG
>NW_021604591.1:10938782-10969962 GCF_004785775.1 Grammomys surdaster
GAAAATTACCTTCTATGTTTTTGGTTGTGAGCCTAGCCTTCAACGGATGAGCCAAGTGAATCATCGGCAGAGTCATAGTGATCTGTCCTCCGAACCTTCACCCAGCCAATACCCTGTTCTGAAAGATATCTGTATTCCCCCCTGAACACCCACGCTCCAGTGCCTTCCCCTTCCCCTCGTCCTGCCTTTCTGTGTTTATAACCCCTGTGTGAATGAATTACAATTTGAAAAAAATAAATTATATAAAAAAATTACCTTCTAGAAAATCAGCATGTGATACAGGCTGGTGGACTGCATGCCATGTCTACTTTTTTACTCAGGATATGCTATTCTGATGTCGTGTATAGTTATGTTGGAAACATGTTGTTCCTAAAATGCTAAGATGTAGATTGAAATAATAACAATAATATGATGTTAATAGAAATGAACTACTGCCAGAAAAGAAATAACTAAGTTAAGAAATAACTAATAAATAACTAATAATCATAATAATAAAACTAATAAATTATAACAAAACATTTTTTAACAATCAAAGGCATTTTAATGAATGATTTACACAATAATATTTATATGTTTTGGTTTATATCTTGTAAATTTTGAGAAATATAAATACTAGTTACCTAATCTCCTAAATAGTAGTGTTAAGAAAACTCTGAAAGGGTCAGGAAATTGAATGGAGGTGTGTATTAGGGGAGATGGGGAATTCGGGATAGCCACCAGAAAGTCCAAGATGCCGGGAAAGTAAGAGCCTCTTAGGCCCCAACAGAGACAATGTTAGCTGAAATACCCAACAAAGGGGAAAGTGAATCGGTAGAGTCCATAACCAGAGGTTAGGCACGACCCCTGGTTGAGGGATAGGGGCACCCACCCATTTCAAAAATTTTAACCCAGAATTGCTCCCGTCTAAAGTAGATATAGGGGCAAAGAATGGAGCCATTAATTAAGGAAAGGCCATCCAGAGACTGTCCCATCTGGGGATTCATCCCATCCATAGACACCAAATGAATACACTATTGCTGATGCCAAGAAGTGCTTGCTGACAGGAACCTGATAAAGCTGTCTCCTGAGAGGCTCTTCAAGAGCCTGACCACTACAGATGTGGATGCTTACAGCCAACCATGGGACTGATCACAGGGACCCCAGTGGAGGACACAGAGGAAGGACTGAAGGAGCTGAAAAGGTTTGCAACCCTATAGGAAGAACAACACTACGAAACAGCCAGACTCCCATGAGCTTTCAGGGAGTAAACTGCCAACCAAAGAGTACACATGGAGGGACTCATGGCTCCAGTTGCGTATGTAGCAAAGGATGGCCTTATCTGGCATCAATGTCAGGGGAGGCCCTTGGTCCTGTGAAGGCTCGATGCCCCAGCATAGAGAAATGCTAGGGCGGTGAGGTGGGAGTGGGGGTTGGCGGGGCACCCTCGTAGAAGCAGGGAGAGGGGGATGGGATACGAGGTTTCCGGAGGGGAAACCAAAAAAGGGGGATGCTGTTTGAAATGTAAATATACAAAATAATCAATAAAAATAAACAAATGATACCAGATTAAATAAAAGAGAACTCAGAAATCTTTATTTTGGTAACATTTTATTATCATATGATATAAGTTGGCATGTACATAGTTCGTGATGAAGAACTAGAGAATTTATTCACAAATCAAACCCATATCCAAACAGACAGGAAGACAAAACTAACACTGTTTTAAGTAAGTTTGTATTTGGAAGCATCCAGAGCTATACTACAGGGTACTCATCCAAAGAACACCAGGTTAGATAGATCAGGGATTATACTTTGAGTTCATTTTCTCCATGTTACTCACAAACTAGAATTATAGTAGATAAATAAAAAAAAAGTCAAAATTGTTTATTTTAGAAAATATGTGGCATTCCTCATTACTAACGGGCACTATAAATGTAAGCTGTGTTATTTCAACTTCATTACATGTATTTTTTCATATGAGACATTAAATGATATATGTTCATCTTTGTTCTGTCTTGATCCTCTATTCTGTAGTACCCATGGGAAACCTGCCAATGTCTACTCATTTGTGCTAAATAAAAAGTACCTTCTACAAATGAAAGGGGTTATGCATGCCTTGAAAAGAAAATACTGAACAGAATTAAGACCTCTGAATCATCATTTTTTTTTCTGTTTGAAAAGTATGGAGAGTGCAACAAGGAAAAACACTAAAAGAACTCAGAAAGTGTATTACCATGCAGAAGATAGTATTTTCACTCTCCCTAAAACACTGGGTTAGTTATTTGCCATAACTATTTAAAGGGATGGTAACTCATAAGTTTTCTTATTTCTGCAAAGAGTTTCTTTCATGAAATAGCTATTTTTTTTTTGTTTAATCGGAAAAATAATTTCTTTCAAAGCTTTAAAAAAAAGATTGACATTTCTGAACCCATTCTTCACAGAATCCATTAAATAGATGCTAATTTTGGAAAAACCTACAATATTGTATAAATGAAATTTCCGAGATTCTAAGGCAAAGTAATGTACCTAACAATGAGCTATAAAATGCAAATTAACTACTTTCCAGCATGCCTGTATGGTGTGATCATGTTTAATTTGTAAAGCAAGTTTCTTTCCCTGAGAATAGCACACACTTTAATTATATAAAGAGATATTCTGTAAACAGATCAGTGTATCTTTTAGTTAATGGAGGCTCTTGCTCTAAGGGATGACTGATTCTAGCTCACCTCTCCTGGTGTTTCAATACAGGTTTGAAGAACTTTATTTTTGGCTTGGAATCTTCCTGCTTTTCTTTCCCCTGTCAGTCATCCTCCCACCCGACTCCTCCTCAGCCCTTACATAGCTGTCTGCCAGGCTCCCTGGAGGATGCCTTACACAGGCTTGGCAAGTTTCCCCAGCATTCACCAAGCATCTCATTTTTACGTATGTCTTCTTTTCTCCTTCTCTATACTTACTGGAACTTTTAGAGTCTGTATAAACTTTGTAGAGTTTTTGACAATTCCAGTTATATTCCAGAATAAAATCTGAGTGCTATGAATTTAGAAGCATGAGGAAAAAACTAATTTCTTTCAACACTTTTCTATTTTCAACATTTCTTTTCTGGTTAGAATTCATATATCTCTTCTACATTCCCAACATGTTGTGGTAGTTATTTAAACCTAAAGAAATATTCTTATCTATACCCTATTTAAAGATGATATAATATTTTCTCACATTAAGAATTTTAAAATTAAGTCTTCTTCTGTGTTGTAATAACGAACCATTCCAAAAAATGCAACAGCATTAGTTTAAAAACTGAAGGCAGTTCTTTAAATTGTGTAGGTATGTTTTTATATTCCTTTTCGAAATCTTGGAAAATGGAGTCTATGAAAATTTTATTTGTCATTCATATGCCTGGTTTTATAATAAAAAGTACTGGTTGTATGGTACAAAATTGAAAAATATAACACTGAAAATTTATTAGAAAACTTTAAAAGCACATCAGATGGTTGTGTACAAGCTGTCCTTAATACAATTGATTGAATCATTCAGTTTGTATTGGCATTCTCAATCAAAGTGAATTTATATGACATAGAAAGTGGGAAGTTGCTAAGTTCTTCATTTTACCTTATATTTCTGGTATTTATTGTATTAGTGTGTTCTTATTTCAGTACATTATATTTTATTTGTGCTGACACTGGGTTAATGAAAGAAACTATACCGTAAACTAAGATGTAACTTCCTTCGATATCAGCAATCTCACCCAAGATTTTCTTATGGATGCCTATTACAGAAGACTTAGCTAATGAGATGACATAAAATAAGATGAAATAGTGAAGAAATAGCTAGAGAAGAAAGTATAGAATGGAAAATATTTTAAAAAATTTAGTAACTGGAGTGATGGAAGAATGGTTTAGCTGCTAAGAACGCACCTGCTATTATAAGGAACCCTGTGGGCAACAAATCTCGATGTGCATGACAACACACATACATGTAATTAAAAATAGGGTTTCTATAAAATTTGACCTATTTCTCTGCTTCTTGAATCTCTTTCCTGCCTTTAATGATCTCTCTCACAGTCAGTTTCTAAGACTTTACCAGCCACCAATGTGGCCTCGCTAAAATTTCTGCTTTAAATATCTTTCAGTATTTTCAACAGAAACTAATAGCTTGTCTTTGAAGTCTAAATTGTAGATTTCTGAAAATATTTTGATCTTACATCTTTCAAGGTTTAAGCATTCTGAGAGAAGTTATTCAGGACCTTCCAAATATGTTTATGATGATTACTTTACACACAACTGTCCACATCTGTGGACACACAGTGAAATCCTCATAAAATACCAGGCAGATATCCAACTAAACAGAAAGAAGATGAGATAAATTGCAGTGTATTATGTGAACATTTGATTCCATCTAAATATTTTTTTATTTATATGAATGTGTCTATATGAGTATGTTTCCCACATGAGCGTTTGCCCACAGAAGTTTAAGAAGTTATATCACCTCTGAGATGCAATTATGGGTACCTGTGAAAAACTAATGTGGATGTTTGGAACTAAAATCAGATCGTCTAAGATCCAAAAGCATTTTTTTTAAAAAAAAATCTGGATGTTTTATTTAGTTACATTTCAAATGATATCCCCTTTTCCCATTCCCCCTGAAACTCCCTATCCCATCACCCCTCCTTCTGCTTCTATGGGGGTGTGCCCCAAACCTCTCCACCAACTGCAAAGCATTCTTAATTATAGGGTCATCTCTACAGCTCTATATGTAAATTAGCTATAGCACAGCACTGATAACACTTAAAATTCATCTTAAAACAATTTTATTCATTTTTTGTATTATATTACCTGCATTTCCACTTGAGTCTACAGTTGAAACTTTTTTTGCCATTTAATATTGATTTAAATGACTTTTTACTCTTGAAACTTACTTTAATTGCTGTAACCATTTTGTTAGGTTGATGATAAACAGTAATGTTAGTACATTTATATGATATTCTTGTTAATCTACTTTTCTTTGAGAGATTGTACATATAAACTATTGATATTGCTTACAATTGTTTAAATCCAGAGTCAAATTGTATCTAATTTAGCCAAATTTGAGTAAAGGAATATTTACTAAAATTCCCTATATATAAAAGTACATGATAAACCCAGTAAGACTGAGATATTAAAACACATCAGAAATGTTCTGTGTCTTGTAGTCACTCTTAAATTAATGTGTGAGAACAGCAGTACAATATGAATGAAAAAAACCTACTTTTCTATCGACAATTTGAATAAAAGCCATGCTTTATTCAGTAGAGTACAGAAACAGTAAAGAAGAAAGTATGAATTTTCAATTTTACCTTGAAATTATTCTCTTCATCCATAAAGCCAGACACCACACTTTGAATTAAGCATGTTTTTTTCACCTTTTTGTTCCAAGTTCAAATATAAAATCATTCCCAATTTTAGTTAATAATTCATGCACACAATACAAAACTAAAAGATTAATTTTAAGCTGTAAATGAAATTGGGAATTTAATATTAAACCTTACTGGCTCGAAGTTTTAAATGGCAGACAACAGCGTGTGAATGAATTGCCATGCTGACTTTTTCTGCAAGAAATCATTAAATTCTTCATATATAACTGTAGGAAAAAGGCCTTGTTGGTTCATTTTGTCAGGATTATGGCATCCCATTCCCTTCTTTCTAAGCTGTTGTTATGCTTGATGACAATCATTCTGACATGGTTGGAATGTAGCATCAACAAAAGTTTAATTTTCATTTATCTGGTAACTCATTATATTAAATGCTGCAGAATTCTCATACATTTCAAAATTGCTCAGTAAAATTTCTACTATATTTTTCATGAATGAATTAACAAGATTGTTCTTTGTGAGTAAGACTTTTCCCAGAGTATTCAAATTTGTTTCAACACTTGAAAACTGATAAATACAGTACAATAGATAAATAAATTTAAGAATAGAAATAGTGTGAGTCTACCAATAGATTCAAAAAAAGAGAGCTTTGCCAAAAGTTCAATGTCTCATTCTGATTAAAACGAAATCCATGAAGAAAATAGGAATGAAATAAACTCATGTAAATATTATAAACACCAAAGAGGTTTTTTGAGCTATATTCATTGAGGAAGCCAGTTTTTAGCTTCCCTTATCCCACTTGTGTTGTCCTCATATATTTTTATTGATATTTATGTATATCTCTATCTGGGCAACACTTGCTTTGTGAGGCACAGATCGTAGCCACCTGCAACTGATCCTTGCTTGGAAAAGATTTAAGTCACATACTATTCATTTCTTATTCAGGAGTGTCTCCTTTTATGATCAATATGCAGTCATTTTCTTTATATCTTCTGAGTAATTTTGATTTGCGGTCTTCTTTATCTACTCATGCTAGAGATGGTCGTTTGACTTCCTATTCCTTGATAGCCTTTCATTTGTTGACTCCCATACACTTAAAGTTATTCATTTTCTGTGCTTTCAAGATTGAAAGTTTCTTTCTTTGCTTTAAGGGTTTTTTCCCCCTAATATCATCTAAAATCTCGGCTTGGTTGTAATTTAATGACCTAGGTTAAGGTGGTCTTCAAATGTCCTTTTATTAGAGTTTGGCCTCTAGGACATTGGATTACGTCTTCTGGAGTATGAGTAGTATACTCAAGTGGAGATACACATACACACAAAAACACACACAAACACACAGACACAGGCATGTACACACACACATACACACTCACTTTAAAAGAAAAATTGTTAAAAGATAGTTTTGTTTTATTTGAGATAGCAATCTTGTTGGCCTTTATTTATTTCCAGGCCTTAAAATGGCTCATTCCAAGATTTCTTGCATTTTAAGGTTACTCAAAACAAGACTTGATGCTATTACAGTGAGTTTGAATTTTTCATAATGCTATTAGCAGTTTTTCTCTGGTTTTTATTTTTGACGTGTTACCAAACTATGTTTTAGAGCATTTCACTGTGATCATGACAGTGGTTTCAAATTTCACTTGTATTTGAATGGCTATTTTTTTTTTGTCTGTATCTCACTTCCTCTATTTTGTAGATTTTCTTTTCTTAGTTTTTAATAACTAGTTTTATTTGGGGGGATAATTATGCAATATTTCATTTTCCCTTCCTCCCTACAAACCTCCTCACAAGCCCCTACTTGTTTTCCTTAAAATCTGTGGTCTTTTCATTGTTTCTACATGTATTTTTGTATATATGTACATACATGTATATCCCTAAGTACAATCTGCTCAGTCTGTATGTTACTTGTAGTATCTTTTCTATTGGATGAACACTTTGTGTGCTCTTCCCCGAGGAAGACTATTTCCTCCCACTCTCAGCATTCCTTAGTTGCCAGTAGTTCTTTGTGTAGGGTTGAGGACTCCAGTTTGGCCTTTGTATTGTTGTCTTTGTTCAGCTCATGTTTATGCAGTCATTCTGGTGAGTCTTAATGATGTAGCCTCTGATGTAACTAGGAGACAAAAATCTCACAGCAAACTCCCTGATTCTCTGGCTTTTAAGGATCTTTCTGTTCCCTCTACAGAAAATGCTCCCTGAGCTTAAGTGTGGGAATTGTTTTGTAGATCTGTTGGGACTAGACTCTATAACCCTGTGTTTTCATTAGTTGTAGTTTTCTGTAATGATCTCTGTTTATTGCATAGGAAAATTTCCTTGATGAAGGGTAAGAACTACATTTGCCAGTGCTAGCCCTGGAAAAGAAAAGTCTGACAAAGTTTCTTATTTTGGTGGGCTGATATACCTTTTTGTTGTTGCTATTTGTTGGTGCTTTTGCGTTCAGAATTCCCTGGAGGCTGGAGATATAGCTCAGAGATATAGAACATGCTCTGGCTTCCATTAGACACATTCATTTGCTCAGCCCTGGTTCTGATACTCCATGATACATACAGCAGGATCAGCTGGTCATTCTTCTCCAGTAGCCACTAGATAATCTCCTGGTTGATCTTACATAGCCAAGAAGAAGGTAAGATGACCAAGATGCAGCAAGAAAGCTCAGAATCCTCTCCTGTGATTCTTAATCTCTTTATTGTATGCTAGAGATTTTGGCGATTGTAGCCTGATTTGGTTTTCACCTTATTGATATTTCATAGCAATACTATTTTTAATTTTTTCTTTCATTCCTAATAGTTTTTTTTGTAACTTTTTTTTTTTTTTTGGTTTTTCGAGACAGGGTTTCTCTGTATAGCCCTGGCTGTACTGGAACTTACTCTGTAGACCAGGCTGGCCTCAAACTCAGAGATTCACCTGTCACTGCCTCTCAAGTGCTGGGATTAAAGGCATGCGCCACCACTGCCCAGCTCATTCCTAATATTTTTCTTCTGTTTGATCAAGTCAATTAGGTATGTTTCCTTTATGTTGCGATTTGTTTTTGCTTTGTGTAGCTTAAAATATCTAGTATTGTACCTTTCAAAATTATAATTCTCTTGCTCATTTTTTCTTCTGTGTTACTATTTTTTTACACATACTACATTTTTCTTGCTTATATTACTTATATTGCTCTTTACCATATCACTGCTTTTCTTTTCCACAGTTTGTGTTAAATTCATATGGCTATGTCCTATTTAACACCTTTGATGATTTTGATTATTATTTTCTTTTAAAATTTAATATTGTATTTTAATCATTTCAGTATTCTTAAAATTCAGTCACTGTTGAAGAATTAAACTCTTCTGGAGAAATCACATTTACCTAGATTGTAATATTTCTTGTGTTTTTATTGTGATTTTTACACTTGTTTGCTTGGATAACTCTTCTAATTTTTCTTGGCAAGCTCTTTATCAAATAGCTTATGTTTTGGGGATCAATCTATGATATTAACATAAGGAGAAAACAAGTTGTTTTAATATAACAACATCAGAAGTTATAAGATATATGAATGCTCTTAAAAATGAATAAACTCTGATACAACATCAATGATTAGTAACCAGAAATTGATGTGCTAGGACACTTTTATTATTCTTGATAAATATGACAATTATTTATTAAAATTAAATCCAGCCCAAATTTTGTATTTGTTACTAAAGTCACTAGACATAATGCCCCAGGTGTTTCTGTAACAAATAATAATTTCTATGTCAAGGCACTATTGGCCCCTGCTTTCCTAGCCAGGCAGAATGAAAGAATGGGATTTCTTACCACCGTTGACCTATCAGATAGATGACACACTCTCTCAGAAAAGCCAACAACTTGTTTGAAGCTGATAAATTCTGTGAATTTCCCCTAAAGATATGATGACTAGTCTCTTACTTCATCCATGGTTTCCTGGTTTATCTATAGTAGTGTATTCTACTTCCCTTTCTGATGCTTTGATTCAGAGCCTGGATTCTCTTCTGTAATTTCAGCCCGAAGAAATAATGTATTATACTTCCATTTTCAATTATAAATATTCATTTTTACACATCCATAAATATCTTATACACACACACACATACACACGTTTGTGAGTGTAAAACCTTAAAGACCAGGGAATGCCTATTGTTCTGAAATGTCTTATTAGTACTTTCTGTCAAATGTAAGATGTATATATGTTGAAATACATGGTTTATGTACACATTCAGTGAGTCTAGAAAAATGCATATATTTATGTAAACTCAACTCCTTCCAAGTTTAGAAGTTTAGCATTATTTCTAAATCCCTTCAAGTGTTCCCCTCTTCACTTTTCAACCAGGACAGTGAACCAAATAGGCTGTTCCCACTAAGGCATTGCTTCAATAATACTAAAATCATATGAGGAAAATCATGTATTATGTACATCGAAAATGTTATTAATAAGGTGAGGACTGTTGTATTATGCATCAGTATTCACTCCATTACTCATGTATAAACTTTTGAACAAATATTTTATGTAGTGTATTTTTATATTTACAGTACTATAGTTTATTTTCTTAACATACAAATACATAAACAGTCTGGAAATATTATAATCTAACTCTCCATGCATATAATTATACAATATTTTAAAAGCACTTTTATTTTCCTGGGTAACTATAAGTGAGAAATATAAGTGGGCTTTGAGATATTTGTATATTTAATTTTCTAAGAGACTATTTTCTCTATCATTATAAACTAAGCAATGTTTTCTGCTGTCTCTATCTCTTTCTTTTACCTTGACTCTTTGGGGTTATATAGTATTACTCTATATGATTTAATTTGGACTTCGCCATTACTCATAATGAGAAAACATGTTTCTGAACACTATCACATAACTTTATTTTAATGCATTTTGAAAATCCAGTAAGTGTCACATTTTTCAAGTATTTGTTTTGCAAACCTTTTTTTCTCCTCACCTCTGATTTTTCTATCCGTTTCTTGTTGACCAGAAAATTAGACTTTCTTGTCTAATTTATCATTATTTATGAGTTATTGCTCTCTGTGTTCACAAAGCATTGTTATGAATCATAAGTATTTTCTTATGTATTTCTACAAAATTTTCCACTACTTAAAAATTTTAAGTTTAGATTTAATTAAAATATTACCCAATATTTATCCATGATGCAATGTAGAAGCCCATATTTGGACATGTTAGGGAGTTCTTTGTTACCTTTTATGAACATACGAATTTGTTCCTTGCTTCTTTTAACAAGTTTGTAGTAAGCCCTGAGATTGTCAGAAAAAAATGCCATTCTTTATGGTAATTTCTTTGGTCTATGTGTGTTGGCTTCATAAGCTAGTAACACTGTGTCTTAATATTAGGGAAAAACTGTCCCACAATATCATCTCTAGTGTTGAGGTTGTCCTCGAGTCTTAGTTTTCTTTTGATCCTCTAAATATCATAACTGTTCCACAAAAAGGAACATTATTTCCTCAATGGAACGCTACTGAATCTGTAGGACAGATATTTGACAGTTCATATTTAAAGAGAATTAAGTATTTTTTGTTGTTTTGTTTTACTTTTATTTTTTGAGACAGGATTTCTCTATGTAGCCCTTGCTCTCCTGGAATGTACTCAGTAGATCAGTCTGTCCTTGAATTCAAATCTCCACCTTATCTGCCTCCCAAGTGCTCAGATTAAAGGCATGAGCCATCAATGCACAGCACAGTACTAAGAATTCTAATTGTTAAATATAATACTGCCTTTCTTTAGTCTTTCTTAATTACTTCTAGCAAGATTTTCGAGTCTTCAGTACAGAAGTTTTAGGAAAATTTTGGTAAACTTTAATACTTAAGGATCATATTTGAAAACTTGTTATTACAAATAGATTTTTCACATTTTGTATTAATCTTACCTCTTATGTCCAAAATTACAACTTTTCCTTAATAACAGACTTGAGTGCTGTGACCTTGATAAATTTAAATTGAAGGCTTCAAAGGGTTTTTTATTTGTTCGCTGGCTTGTATCTTATAATTCTGATAAACCAGTCACATTTAATTCAAATGATGATTTTTTTTTTCTTTTTGACCTTCTGTTTTCCTGGTTTGTCTTGTTTGTCTGGCAGGAGCTTCATGATGTTTAGCATACATAATGAAATCAAAGTGGATAAAATCAGTGATAGAATATTTTACCTTTACAAATATCATCTTTCATATTCTTTTTGTTGTTGTTTCCTTTTACTTTTTTATTTTATATTTCTATTAGCTGTTGTATTTGCATTTCAAATGTTGTCCTCCTTCCAGGTCTCTGCTTCGCAAAACCCCCACCACCTCCCCTTTGTCTCTAAGAGGGTGCACCCTCACCCATCCACCCACTCCCACTTCACCCCTCTAGCATCCCCCTTCACTGGGCCAAGAAGCCTCCACAGGACCAAGCACCTCCCCTCAGATTGATGCCAGATTAGGCAGTCCTCTGCTACATATGTAGCAGGAGTCAGGAACTCACTCATGTATGTTCGTTGGTTGGTAGTTTAATCCCTTGGAGCTCTGAGAGGTCTAGTTAGTTGATATTGTTTTTTCCTATTGGGTTGCAATCTCCTTCAACATCCTCAGTCATTTCTCTAATTCTTCTATTGGAGTACCCAGGCTAAATCGAATGGTTGGCTTTTAGTATCTGCCTTTGTCTTAGTCAGGTTCTGACAGAACTTCTCAGAGGACAGCTATACTAAGCACTTGACAGGCAAATAGATAGAACTAGAAAATATCATCCTGATTGAGGTAACCCACACTCAAAAGCATAAACATGTTTTGTGCTCACTAATGAGTGAATATTAGCCCCAAAATCAGAATATCCACAATACAACTCACAGACCATATGAAGCCTAACTAGAAAGAAGGCCAAAATGTGGATGTTTCAGTCCCACTTAGAAGAAGAAACAAAATAATCACAGGAGACAGAGGGAAGAAGAGACCCATTTGTGAGAGGAGAGGGAGAGGGAAAAGTGGGTGCAGAATCAGGTATAAGAATAACAGGAGAGAAGTCCAGAATGCCAGGAGAATGAATAGAAATATGAAAGCAGTTGGTGGGGGGAGTAGGGAATGGGAGAACCACTTGAAAGTCCCAGACGCCAGGAATGCAAGAGGTTCCCAGGACCCAGTGAGGATGATATTACCTGAAATAACCAACAAAGGGGAGATAGAACCTGAAGATACTACCTCCAATAGGTAGACATGGCCTCCAGTTAAGGGAAGGGGCCACCCACCCATCTCAAAATCATTAACCTAAAATTGTTCCTGTCTAAGGGAAATGTAGGGACAAAAAATTCTTTCTTATTCTTAATTCTTTTATGTATGTTTAATGATATATTGCATGTTTCAAAAAGATGTTTAACATTTCACCTTTTAAAATTTATTTTCATGAATGTGAGTGTATTTGCACACTTGTTATGTAGGTCTATCACACATGTGTGAACATGATGAGGCTGGTGAGAGCATTAGGTCCTCTGGGACTGAAATCACAGACCATTTTAGAGCACCATGTAGGCTCAGGAATCAAATCCTGGTCCCTTGAAAGCCCAATAAGTGTTCTCTTATCCACTCAGCCAGCTCTCTAGTCCCAGCATGCTTCTTTTTCAAGGCAGGTCTATTCATCCCAAGTAATTCGGGCTTGATCATTTTCTGAAAAATCATACTTTCCTTACCTCCCAAAGAATGATAGAAAAGATGTGAAATACTGATATTGAAATCACCTAGATAAATACTGATCATACATAAAGAGAGTACAACTGATATGCAAAGCATTATGAGAAATGGTAAGAAAAATTTTCTACTATAAATGTTGTTGTTTGGTTATTTTAGCTTGCCTTATTATGTTGCTGTGTTAACATGCTGACTGTGATTCATGTTAAGGAAAGCAGACACAAGTTATATTTGATGATGTAGAAATATTCTTCTTTTAATCAAAATATTTATTTCTTTTTGTTTTTCACATTTCTGTGGTAATTAATTTTACCCAATTAAGTACCATTTTAACAGTCTTTATCAAGATAAATTTTATAGAAGATAAAAACACTCAACTGTTCTTTTGACAGTTGCAATGCCATACAAATAACTTTTTGTCCTTCCATCCATTTGGTCACAGGATCACCCAGCTCATTTCTTATTCACCCCAGTATAGATTTTCCTTTTGTATCAACAGTTAATACATTTTCTAGATAATAAAGTATCCGTTAACAGTATTTCTAAATCCTGCATTTTAACTTGTACATGAACTTGACAGCGGCTTTTTATTTAAAAATTCTATGCATGCATAGTGCTCTTTCCTTAAGGGATGGTGGTATCATCAGCAGGCTGCTAGTGTGAGGAACTGTTTACTGTTTCTGAGG
Source organism: Grammomys surdaster (assembly GCF_004785775.1). Taxonomy (NCBI): domain Eukaryota; kingdom Metazoa; phylum Chordata; class Mammalia; order Rodentia; family Muridae; genus Grammomys; species Grammomys surdaster. Next base: position 10,952,457 of record NW_021604591.1, read on the forward strand.
GTAAAGCCATATTCAATTGGCAGAAGCATGCACAGCTGTGTTTGGCTTCATCAGATGTGTCCTATTAAACAACTGAGTGGGTTACATACCCACCTGTCTTTTGATGCATGAATCTCTCCTCCTTAAAGCACAAACAGGGTTTCAAAGTGCCATTTCAGCTGCTTGTTAAAATAGAAACATAAACAAGATTTGTTGTCAATAAATTATTTTGAATGGGTTTATGGCTTATTTTTTTATCTTTTATGTAACTGGATGGCTCTAAAATAAGTTATCTAAAACAAGAAGATTCAAGTATCTGATGCAGGGTTTTCATAGACCCTAAAATAATTTGTTTCTACCTGCCAATGCTGTCATGGCTACTTGGGTGCTGAGTCAAGTTTGTCTCCTTGCTGTATCACTTGGCTGCCTTAAATCTCTGTTTGGATTATACTGCTTTAAATTTAAAATTTTTCAGAACAATAGGCAGTTTATAGAGGGGAAACTGGGAAGAGACATAACATTTGAAATGTAAATAAATAAAATAATCGATAAAAATGTGAATGACGTTTGGAGTAAAAAGATTAAAATAAGAAAATGGATTGTATCTTGAAGTATAAATTGTAAAGAATTAAATTCACATATGATTTATCAGCATATCAGCTCACCTAATCTCCAAATCTCAAATTGTATTCTGAATACTATGATCAACATTGGTTATATTTATATGACAAGCATATATAATTTTAGAAACATTACTGCTGCTAGTACAGTATATGTACACTTTTACTTGCTTCTGGCCCCTGATTACACTTAACAATTTAGTTATTATTCATAAGTTGCAGGAGTTTCGAATATGCTTCAATTTAAACATTGAACTTGAGTAGGTCTTTGGATATTATACCATGAAAGCTAATTTGAACACCTTATCTTGATCTTTATTTGCAAACTACGGATACATTTAGCCATTCTACAACTTCGACAAGAGAGAGTCATATGACAGACTCAGGAAATGATTACTAACAAGTGTTTTTCCTCTGTATGTGTGGCAGGCAATGCTTATCACACAGGTGCCCAATGTTACCTGCATACAATATTGGTTTGACAGAATCATGTGAAAGATATGGGATATGATCACTAACAAGGGTTTTTTTTCATATATCTTTCTGTCCATCAATGCTTATTACACAAGTGCCCGAAGCTTGGAGAGGAGATCCTTTATTTCTTTAACTCTTTTCAACTAACGACAAAGTGTGTCCCATTTGTTGGGAACAATAAAAGTTTTCAACCATACACTAGAACGTTTAGTCTGAAAATATTCATAAAATAATAAAACAAACAAAAAAATTGTCTGCCTGAAGCATAACTAGATACAATTGTTTCCAAATCTAAGATCTTTCAACCCTTGAAGAAAACAATTATTAACTAATTAAATTTTGGTCCATTTAAATGTAAGAAAGAATATTGACTTGCCTTGTTTTGTTAAACTTATATCTACAAAACTTAAAAACAAGGTGATATGGTAAACCCTTCATATAGCAAAGACACAAAGCATGGTGTAAATGATTTTAAACTTTATAATTACAATTTAAAACACCAATAATGGGGAGAAAAGAGTACATTCTCATGAGTACTTTCTCATGATTATTTCAATAGAAGTTTGACTGCAATTTTTAAAAAATGTCTATCTATATGCATAATTAATTTAAAAAGATGTCGCCTTTCTCCACTGAATGTTAAATTGTGTAGGAAATGTTTGTGAATATAGAAAACATGGAAAATACATGTGCTTTTCTAAAGCCACAAGCCTACATGTATCAGAGGTTTGCCTTGTTTGGCCTCAGTGAGATAGGATGGGCCTAAACCTGTAGAGACCTGATGTCCCAGAGAAGGAAAACTTGGGGTGGGGGAGGTGATGTGAGTGAGCTAAGGGTGGGTGGAGCATGGGAGTGGGGGTGGGAGGGTAGTGGGAGATGGGGGTGGGTGGGAGGGTTTGGTAAGCACACTCGCAGAGACAAAGGGAAGAGGCAATCAGGTGAAGAATTCTTGGAGTAGAAACCAGGAAAGAGGGAGGGGCGAAATTTGGAATGTAAATAAATGAAACAATAAAAAAATGAATAAAAGCAGGAAAAAACCTTTGGTGTGTGTTTTTCTATTAATTTGGCTTCTCAATTGATAGTTATAAATCACACCCAGGTAAAACTATGAAGTTAACTTTGATTTGTGCCCAATCTGAAAGGGCTTTATTGATACATGTAAAGGCTTTTTTAAAGTATTTTTTACTGGTTATTTTATTTATTTACATTTCAAATGTTATCCTCCTTCCCAGTTTCCCTTCCACAAATCCCCATCCCTTCTTCTCTCTCCCCTGCTTCTATGAGGGTGCTCCCCCACCTACCCACCTACTCTCACCTCAGTCCCTTAGTGTTCTTCTACACTGGGGCATCAAGCCTCCATAAGACCAATGGGCTCCTCTCCCAATGATGCCAGATATGGCAGTACTCTGTTATATATGCAGCTGGAGCCATGAGTCTCTCCATGTGTACTCTTTGGTTGGTGGTTTAGTTCCTGAGAGCTTTGTGGTGTCTTTTTGGTTAACATTGTTGTTCATCTTATGGTTGCAACTCCCTTCATCTCCTTCAGTCCTTCCCCTAATTCCTCCATTAGGGTCCCTATGTTCAGTTCAGTGGTTGGCTGTGATCATCCACATCTGTATTCGTCAGGCTCTGGGTTAGCCTCTCACTTGATAAGTATACCAGTCTCCTGTCATCAAGTACTTCTTGGCATCAGCAGTAGTGTCTGGGTTTGGTGTCTGCAGATGGGATGGATCCGTACATGGGGCAGTCTCTGAGTGGCTTTTCCTTCAGACTCTGCTCTACTCTATAATCCTGCCATTTCCTTTGACAAGAGCAATTCTGGATTAATATTTTTTAGATGGGTGGATGACCCTATCCCTCAACTGGAGGCTGTGCCTATCCACTGGATGTGGTCTGTACAGGTTCTCTTTCCCTTTGTTGGGTATTTTGACTAATGTTATCCCTGTTGGATCCTAAGAAACTCTTGGGTCCCTGGCATCTGGGACATTCTAGTGGCTACTCCAGTTCCCCATCCCCCACTGCTACACACCTCCATTCAATTTCCTGACCCCTTTGAATTCTCCCCTGCCTCCTCCTGCATCTGATCCTGCCTCCTTTTTCCCTTCCTCTCCTCTCTCCTGCCCAGTTCTCTCCCTCCCACTACCTCTGATGATTATTTTCTTGCCCCTTCTAGGTAGGACTGAAGCATTCTCGTTTTGGTCTTCTTGGGTTTCATATGATCTGTGAGTTGTGACATATTCTGAGCTTTTTTATTTTTTATTTTTTCATCTAATATCCACTTATCAGTGAGTACATATCATGTGTCTTCTTTTGTGACTGTGTTTCCTCACTTAGGGATGATATTTTCTAGTTCCACGTGCCTAAAAATTTCATGAAGTCATTGTTTTTAATGGCTGAGTAGTACTCCATTGTGTAAATGTATCACATTTTCTGTATCCATTCCTCTGTTGTGGGACACCTGGGATCTTTCTATCTTCTGGACTACACAAATAAGGCCACTATGAACGTACTGAAACATGTGTCTTGTGGCATGGGCTATAGGACCAAGAGTGTTATAGCTGGCTTCTCAGGTAGTACTATGTCCAGTTTTCTGAAGAACCACCAGACTGGTTTCCAGAGTGGTTGTACCAACAGGCAATTCCATCAGCAATGGAGGAGTGTTTTACTTTCTCCACATCCTTGCCAGCATCTGTTGTCACCTGAGTTTTTTATCTTAGCCATTCTGACTGGTGTGAGGTCGAATCTCAGGGTTGTTTTGATTTGCATTTCTCTGATGACTAAGGATGTGGAACATTTCTTTTCTTTTTTTAAAATTATTTTCATTATTTACATTTCAAATGTCCCTATCTTATGCCCCTCCCCCTGCTTCTATGAGGATGTTGCCCTACCCACTCACCGACTCCTGCCTTCCTGCCCTGGCATTCCTCTACACTGGGGCATCAAGTCTTCACAGGATCAAGGGCCTCTCCTCTTATTGATCTCAGACTAGTCCATCCTCTGCCATATATGCGCTGGAGTCATGGATCCCTTCATGTATGCTCTTTGGTTGGTGATTTAGTCCCTGGGAATTCTGGGGAGTTTGGTTGGTTGATATTGTTCTTCCTATGTGGTTGCAAAGCCCTTCAGCCCCTTCATTCCATCCTCTAATTCATCCATTTTGGATCCTGTGCTCTGTCAAATGGTTGTCTTCGAGCATCTGCCTCTGTATTTGTTAGGATCTGGCAGAGCCTCTCAGGAGACAGCTATACAGGCTCCTGTCAGCATGCACCTCTTGGCATCCACTACAGTGTCACGGTTTGGTGACTGTATATGGGATGAATCCTCAGGTGGGATAGTCACGTGTTGGCCTTTCTTCAATCTCTGCTCTACAATTTAACTCAGTATTTCCTCCCTTTAATATTTTGTTCCCCCTTCTAAGAAGTACAGCAGCATCTACACTTTGGTCTTCCTTCTGGAACTTCAAGTGGTCTCTGACTTGTATTTTGGGTATTCTGAGCTTTGGGGCTAATATCTGCATATCAGTGAGTTCACACTATGTGTTATCTTTTGTGATTGGGTTACCTCACTCAGGATGATATTTTCTAGTTCCATCATTTGCCAAAGAATTACATGAATTCATTGCTTTTAATAGCTGAGTAGTACTCCATTGTATAAATATACCACATTTTCTGTATTCATTCCTTTGTTGGAGGGCAACTGGATTTTTTCCAGTTTCTAGCTACTGTAAATAAAGCAGCTATGAACATACTGGAGCATGTGTTATATGTTATGTGTTGGGGCACCATTTGAGTATATGTCCAGGACACACCAGACTGATTTGCAGAGTGGTTGTACCACTCATGGAGGAATGTTCGTCTACCTCCACATCCTCGACAACATCTGTTGTCACCTAAGTTTTTGATCTTAGCCATTCTGACTAGTGTGAGGTGGAATCTCAGGGTTGTTTTGATTTGCATTTCCCTGATGACTAAGGATGTGGAACTTTTTTTTTTTTTAAGTCCTCAGACATTTGGGATTCTTCAGTTCAGAGGTTTTTTTGTTTAGCTCTGTTTCCCATTTTTTTAGTTGGGTTATTTGGTTCTCTGGAATCTAACATCAATGACTCATGTTCTAAGATCAACAATTGACAAATGGGACCTCATAAAATTGAAAAGCTTCTGTAAGGAAAAGGTCAATGTCAATAGGACAAAACAGCAACCCACAGTTTAAAAACAGATTTTTACCAATCCTATATCCAATAGAGTGCTATTATCCAAGAATGTAAGAAGAACTCAAGAAGTTAGACTCCATAGAAAGCTTTAATTAGTTTGTTTTTGCTTTTGTTTTCGCTTTTGGTTTTGTGTGTTTATTTTCAAGAATTCCTCTGATAAGTGAAATCAGTAATTTAAAATTTAAAGAATATGATAAAAACATATAATGATTTCTATTAACAAAAAACATATACCACACACACACACACACACACACACACACTCCAAATGAGCTTATTTTCACTTAGACTCTCTAGCCAGTACAGTAAAAATGAGAAGTAAACTATATTTTATAGAGAAAAATGCATATTGTTATTGGCTATGTGGTGTACTAGATATTAAACTGATTCAAATGTATACAATCTTTAAATGCCTTCTTGAACTATGATAGTTTTTTTTTTTTATATCTGACTAAATAAATTGAGGACTATTTTTAACTTTCTAATGAAGTAAAACAAAAATATTTTCTAAATACTAATAGTAAAAATATATAATAATTCCTTGATAAATTATACATGTTTGGTGACATAACTTACTGGTCATATTTGATCTCAAAATGGCAAAGACAAAGAAAGAGAGGAAACTCGAATGGCTGAAGCACCTAAAGAAATGTTCATCCTCATAGAATCAGGAGGAGGGGGGATGGGATATGAGATTCCTGGGTGGTGGGGGAAATAGAGAAAGGGGATATATCTGAAATGTAAACAAAATATCCAACAAAAAAAAGAAAGAAAAAATATATAATAGTTCCTTAATAAATTATACTTGTATGGTGATATAACTTACTTGTCATATTTGATCTCAACATGACAAAGACAAAGAATGACAACCTAACAAGACCTGAATAATTACAGCACTGATTAACAGAACATGGGCAGGGCAGAGTGCACAGGTCCAACTCTAGGTGAAGCGTTCCAGGTAATTAATGACTGCTAAGAGAGAGAATCAACTTACCCTTGGGGTCAAGTCCCTGACTGGTTGTCAAACAACAAGTTCTGAGACCTAAAATAAAATGAACAACACACAATTTACCCAGAAAGTTATATATACATGCATGCATATACTACATATGTATATACTACATATACATAGTGCACTGGAGAATTTTAAAGGGATAAATGTAAATACAGTACGCAGATATGAAAATTTTTAAAGTAAATCTCAGTAGTATTTAAAATAGAAAGTCACAAAAATACAATGAGATACAAAAATGGATAAATGTATAATATTTGTAAATATTTTAGAAGAAACAATAAAAATACCTCCAAAATTTTCAATTAAGTATAATATTAGTATAATATTGGTACATTTAAACAGGATAAGAATTTTTGTATTGACTTTTGCTTGACAAAATGCTTGAATAATAATCAACACATAGGATGGGAGAAAAAATGCATGTAGACTTTATTGCAATACTGCTAAATGTATTTTAAATCAATATCTTTCCTGTGTTGAAAATTTATGACAGTGTATTTATCAAATTTGTACTTTCAGTAATTTAAATTCTGACATATTAAAGTGGTATTTCACAATAGAATTATTAACTAAGTGAATTTTAATTCTATAATAACTTACATAAGCATTGACACTGACAAAGTATTTATGTCTAATCTTCTCCATGTTAAAATTTTTACTTATATAGAAATGAAATTTCATTTATGTATTTGTTTGTCTGTGTGTGTAAGCCTCAGAGAACAATTATAGGGGTATATCATGCCTTTATATTCTGAAATATCTCTTCTACACATTTTATATATATATATATTTTCCTAGTATCACTGCAATTTTTTGTATCTTGGTGGGGTTTCACACATGCTAGGTGATTGATCTTCATTTGAGCCATAATACAAGACTAGATACAGTATCAACACACTGCAATTTTTTCAAAAGTATTAATTATGATATTTAGAAACAATATACTCATGTGTAATTAAATATGAACATGAAATGTATTATAAACATATCAATATTATCAAATAAAATATAGAAAATGTGTAAAACATAATTACATGTCCTTTCCACCTATTAAATTCTCAGTTCCAAAAAATTTGTAGGAAACACTGACATCATGTATTTAATGTGAATATTTAGTGAGTTATTTCTGGATGAACATTTTAGATGACTATAGATCCTTCTAGAATGAGTAAAGTGGATTATCCATTTAGTTGAATTATTCAGTTCACTTCTTTAAATTGGGGGATTCCTTATAGCATGTTCTGTAGGACTGGATTTGTAGATGGATATAGCTTGTTTTTATTATGGAAAGTCTTATTTTCTTCATCTATGACGACTTAAAGTTTTCTGTTTATAGTAGTATGGACTAGCTAGTGTCTCTGGTTTCTCAGAGTTTGTTACACATCTGCTAAGGCCCTTCTGGCATTGAGATTTTCCATTTAGATGTCAGATGTTATTTTTATAGGTTTGCCTTTTTTATTTTTTTGGTTACTTGTTCTTCTTTTGCAAGTTTTAGTATTCTTACTTTGTTCTCTACACTTAGTGTTTGGATTGTTAAGTGCTTAGGGACTTTCATTTCTGGTCCTATATATTGGTATTCTATAAGATTCTTGTACCTTGATAGGCATCTTCTTCTTTAGTTTAGGAACATCATTTCTCTATGATATTTTACAATAATTTCTGTGAATCTCATCTAACTTTATTTTGCTTCCTCTATCCCTATCATTCTCAGAGTTTGTATTTCATGGGTTCCCATACTTCCTGGATGTTTTGTGACAGGATTTAACATTTTCTATGATTGATGTCTACATTTTTTAAATTATTTATACAATGCCTGAGATTCTGTTTTCAGTATCTTCTGTTGTCTCTGTGGTCCCTTATAGATTTTCTGAAATTTTCATGTCCACATTTCACTCAGCTTTCTTTCTAAGTTCTATTTCTACTTATAGATATTGAACAGTCTTTTTTAAATTTATTTCATTGTTTATGTTTTCATAGACTTCTTTAAGAAATTTATTAATTTTCTTTTATAAATTATTTCATATTCACAAATGCTATTTGAAGTTCTTGTGTGTGTGTGTGTGTGTGCGTGTGTGTGTTTCTGTGTGTCTCTGTGAGTATGTGCTTCAAATATGTTGGAATACTCATGTCCTGCTATTGTAGGGTTGCTATACTGGGCTCTCATAAAGACATATTATCTTGGCTGTTATAGATTGTCCTTTTAAATTAATGATTTTATTTACTTATATCCTGAAGTTACACTGCTACCAGTCCCCACTCCCAGAGTTCTTTAGCCCATCTTTCCTCCCCTTCACCTCTAGAGGGTGCTCTTGAAGAGGTCAGTTCAGGGTTTTTGTGAAATTCCACCAAGCCCCCTCCCCCCCTGAAGAAAGAGGTCATGGAGCATGTAGGAAGGGAGATGCTAACTACATTCCTTAGGAAGACCACAAGGGGGACTGACCATTGGGCACTTGCAGATAAGAGAATCCCAGAGCACGTAGATACATTCCTTGGGGCAGACCAACCATTGGACCCCACAGATGTGAGAAGCCTTGAAGCTTTTGCTCCCTCATTCCCTAAGGACCAATCAGTTTAGAAGTCACACTGTTCTGCTAATCATGTGCCTAATGGCTGTTGCTCTATTATACCCCTGAAAACTGTATAAAAACTGGCCAAATAGGCAGCCTGGTGTCATTCCCTCTCTTTTGAATGAAGGATGACACCAGCATATTGAAACAATAAACTCCTCATGCCTTTCCATTGATCTCCAGCTCTGTGTGGTTCACTTGGGGGGGGGGTCCCCAGGAGCTAAGGCTAGTCAGAGTCTTAAACATCACCTTCCCTCTATCCTCCTTCCTTGGGTCATGAAGTTTTTAGATTAGGAGTATCCTCTCCCACTGAGGCCAGAGAACGCAGTCCTCTGATATATGTGTATCAGGACCTCTCACCAGCCTGTGTATGCTTTTTGGTTGTAGGCTTAGACTCTCAGATGTTCTAGGAAACTAGGATACTTGACACTGTTGGTCTTTCAATGAAGTTGCCGTTCCCTTCATATTCTGAAAGCCTTCCCCTAACTCTTCTGTAGGGGTCCCTGACCTCATTCCAATAGTTGGCAGTATGTATGTATATCTGTCTCAGTCAGGTGCTAGTAGAGCCTCTCAGAGAACTGTTGGGAGTGGCCTTGCTTAAACATTAACTGCCTTGTCAGCCATAAGTGCTCACTGGCACAAAGTCTTGACCTCTGTGGGAAAGTACTAGCCCAGTTGAGAACAAATAGCTATAGATCTTGTGGACAGGTACCTAGCAACCCATTTTGTTCTGTTCTTTCTGCTGAATTTTTTACCTTGCTGAACTTTTACCCAGCTAACATCCTGTTCTTGAGAACACCTGCACTCCCCAGAGACAAAGGGACTGTATCCCACCACCCTGACCCATATCCTGCTTCGACAAGTATATAAACGGAAAGAAAAAATAAAAATTTGTCAGCTTGAGCAGACCTCTTGACTTGCTGTCTGTTCTTCGCTTCTCTTGTCCCCCCATTCTCTTCCAGGTGGTCCCTCAGTCCCTGTACACTGCCCCGTGGGCCAGGACAGAGAACAGCTATGGAAGGCTACTGTCAGCAAGCACAACATAGCACCAGTAATAGTACCAGGTTTCAGTGCCTGCCCATGACATGGATCCACAGTTAGGATGCTCACTGTTAGGATCGCCTTTCCTTCAGGCTTGCCCCATCGGTGGTCCTGCATTCCTTTTAGACAGGCACAATTCTGGATCAAAAATTTTGAAGATGAGTTGGTGGTACCATCCCTTAATTGCAAGCCCTATCTATCTACTAGAGGTGATTTCTTCAGATTCCACATCCTTGTTGGGTATTTTGACTAAGGTCACCCCCATTGAGACCTTGGATCCTCTCAGATCCCGGTCTCTGGATCTTTCTAGAGACACCCTCAACAAGCCAACCCCATCCACCACCCCCAGCAACTGCATATTTCCATTCATAATCCTGGCCATCTTGGCTTTTTTTTCTGTTATCCCCATATCTTATTCTGCACACCTTCTCTACTCCCTTCTATCACTCAGGTCCCTCCCTTCCTCTGCCTCCTGTGATCATTTTGTTTCCCTGTTCTAAGTGGGTTTGAAACATCCTCACTAGGGCCTTCCTTCACGCTAAACTTCTTACGGTCTGTATGTTGTCTCATGGGTATTCTCTACATTTTGACTAATATACATGTATCAGTGAGTACATACCATACATGTTCTTTTGGGTCTAGGTTTCCTCAATCAGGATGATATTTTCTAGTTCCATTCATTTGCTTTCAAAATGAATGATGTCCTTGTTATTAGTAGTGTAATAGTTTTCCATTTCCAGGGTTGGCTCTATTTGTGATTTCTTTATTGTTTTTATTTCCATTTTTAAGTCTTGAACCACTTTGTTCAACTCATTCACCCATTTAACTGTGTTTTCCTGTATTTCTTTCAGTGAATCTTTATGCTCTCTATTATCTTCAGGAGATGGGATTTTTAGGTTAGCATCATGTTTTTCATACATGTGGGGTTATTCAGGGATTGCTGTGGTGGGAGAGCTGGGTTTTGCTGATATCAAAGTGTATTGGCTTCTGTTGCTTCTGATCTTGCACTTGCCTTTTGTCATCTGGTTATCTCTGAGGTTAGCTGGTCTGAGTTTCTCTGTCTGGAGTTTGCCTCCTATGTCCCTGAGTTACATCAGATCTTCTGGAAGATCCAGGATGCAGCAGATTGCCTCAGAGACTAGTAGATGGTGGAGTGTTGAGAGGGGCAGACAAGCAGATCTGCCCTTGTGTAGGTGCAGACCAGAAAAGAGAGAGGTTTCACGCTGATGGGAGTGGGTCCCACATATGCTAGCCACCTTGAGGTCCCAGCTGCTGCAGTTATCTGGACAGGTGTCCTACATTTTGGCCTTGCTGCAGTCAGAATCTTGCTCTTCGGGTATGTTATGGTATCCAGGACTTGCTGTGGTAGGAGAACTGTGTAATCATGGTGACAAATTACATTATCTTTTGTTGCTTATGTTCTTGTGCTTGCCTTTCACCATCTACTTATCTCTATTGTTAACTGTCATGGGTATCTTGGATTGGACCAGTTATCTTTGCAAGCAGGTAGAGCTGTGTGACCTGGGTTAGAAAGCAGGGAATGCTTTCTCACATTAGGGTAAGCCTCCTATGTTCCTGGTTTGAGCAAGCTTCCTGCTTCCATGGTTAGAGCAGTTTTCTTGTCCTGGTTAGGGCAGACCTCCTTGGAGACAGGCAGGCTGTGGGTTGAAGTAGAAGGCAGGCCTTCTGATCTGCCAAGGGCATAGGGGAAAGGTGTAAATTAGAAGGGCCTGGATTGTGTTTTTATGCTAGAATCTAGGTGTCTGGGATTAGGTAGATTATAATTCGGCGTGCTAATATCTTTTATTTCTTCACTGAAATGTTTGCTCATTGGTTTCTGTTTCCTCTCTTTTTTTTCAGGAGAGTGTGGTGAGTGTGCTTTGCCTGTAGTAAAATCTTCTGGGGTCTTGAAATGTCTGGTCACTGGGAACCCTAGGTAAAATTTCTGACCTGATACTTAAGAATGTGTATCTGCTGGGAGTGGTAGTGGGTGACATTACAGTGGGTGAGTTGGGAGCTTTACAAGATGGAGGAAGTCTGGGTACCCCTTCAGAATCTGTTTCTTTTTTTCCAGGAAATGGAGGCAGAGAGGTTTACAGGCAAAGGCACAGTGTAAAACCTACTACAGGGCTTAGCACAAGACTGGAGATTTGAAATGCAGGAAAGGAGGGAGAGGTGAGGATCTGCAAATAGTCTATTTGCTTCTTTGGCAGGAGTGGCCCGTGGGATCCCACAGAGTCTGAAGTACATTTCCCTGAGAAAAATTAAACCAAAGGCAGCTTAGATAAAAGGAAAGAAAGCAAGAAAGCAAGAAGAAAGCAAGAAAGAAGGAAGGAAGGAAGGAAGGAAGGAAGGAAGGAAGGAAGGAAGGAAGGGAGGGAGGGAGGGAGGGAGGAAGGTAGGAAGGAAAGAAAGAGAGGAAGAAAGGAAGAAAGAAAGAAAGAAAGAAAGAAAGAAAGAAAGAAAGAAAGAAAAAAGAACATGTAAATAATTTCACTGTTGGAGGAAACTCTGATTAGATTACTGTTTCAAGGAAAGCTAAGAAAAGTTCCATTCTTTGTTTTAGTTTTAAATATTTTTCATAATGCAATATATATCATAATGCAAGGTCATCATCCTCAAGAAACTACCAAACTCCTGTGTTTCATACTTGTTTCAAATTTTAAATACAGTTAACCTCCCAAAATCATGAGCAGTGCCCCCTCTTCCAGATCCAGTCTCCTGAACATATTTAAAGATAATCTCACAAGGTAAACAAAAAATTAAATAAATAGAAAGTGCTATTGAACATTTCTTTACCTTTTCCCCAGATGATTCCATCCACATGCTATAAAACAATAGCCATTTAGATAACAGCATATAACAAGAGGCTGGCTGTCAGGAGCCACATACGCCATTGCAACATGGCGCCGGTTTCCTGCTTCCTGGTTCTTCTTGAGAGCCTTGCTTGACTGTGCGCCTGCACAAGGCGCGAAAACCAGTATGCTAATTTGGCGATATCATAAGAGCCAATGAGTGTGTGGCACATCTCCTAAGGCTCTATATAAGCCACAGGATTTTGGGGCTTGGGGGTCCCTTGCCTCACTGCCATCTAAAAGAGCTGTAACAATAAACTGCCGTCAGAAGAATCCTGAGTGTGGCGTTCTCCTTATCGGCGAGGCTGCGCGCCCCAGCTGGCTAGATTTTTGTCAATTTTAAATAAGTTGGCATCATCAGAAAAGAGAAAATTCCAGTTGAGAAACTGCCTCCATGTGATCAGAAGTATCCTAGTCTGTCAGACATTTCCTTGAATACTGTTTGATGTAGTAGTGTCCAGCTCTCTGTAAACAATGTTGTCCATAGACAAGAGCCTCTGGGGTGGAGAAGAATGTAGGCTGAACAAAGTATGAGCAGAAAGCCAGTATCAGCATTAGTCTATGGCCTCTGCAACAGCTCCTGGGTCAAGGTTGTTGCCTTGAAGTTCTTTCTTGACCTTCCTTAGTGATGGAGTTTGACCAGAGAGTTGTAAACTGAACTAAACACTTTCCTCCATATGTTGCTCTCACTTGTGCTGTTTTGTCACCATATAACTAAAAGACAGACATTTAGCTTGAAGACCTTTATCCAAAACCTTCCATTTTGATAATTAAACTCAAATTAAATTTTATAAACAAGAGGCAAATAACAAAAATTTGCCTCAATAGAATTTTTGTTTGTTTGTTTGATTCTAATAAATAAAAGAGTGACTGCCCTTCTGTGTGTAGTGGCATGACTTTAATCTCAGTATTTGGGGCAAGAAGTGTTACGGATGTGTATAGCTTGACAGCAGACTAGTCTATATACAGTGACTGCATATGCAGCCTAAACTGAATGAAGATAAAATCATCATGTGTATGCTATTTTGATAACTATATTTCTGACAGAAAATTTGCATCTACCATGTATAATGTGTTGAAAGAATTACAAATAAAAAAACAAACTACCTAATCAATGAATATGTTAATTGAATACATACAGAGCATTTTTAACAGATGGAGTGGAAGTAATAAAAAAACTATTTGCATATCTTCTCATAAAAATTGTGAAAAAGTATCATTTAACTGATTCACAAGGGAAATATTGTCTTGATTTTAAACTCACTCAAAGGTTTCTGCCTGTTATTTTCTGCTTTAAAGGAGTATTTGCCTTTCCTTGCTTCTACAGTTTATTTGAAATTCAAGAGTCAAGTTGTGTGTTAGATGAACTAATTTTCTCTGGCAATTGTCTTGTATCTCATTTGTTCACTCACAAACAAGATTATGATCTTTAAGTATATTGTAGTCTTCCTGTGTCTCTAGAACATAACATTTCAATAAGTATGACAATGACTAATGTCTTGTTAAATTGATATTAAAAATAGAAAAGCTTTTCTGGGGTTCTAATCTCTGTGCCAACATAATGGCTGTTGGTTATAGATGTTTGCTCCATTTTGATACTGGTTCATGAAGTAAAAGTTTTTAGGAGTGTCATGTGATATAGACTTACTTGGTGGTTCTTTTGTTGTTGTTTTGATTTTGTTTGCTTGTTTGTTTGTTTGTTTTTGAGGCAAAACCTGTAGAAGGACATGGGATGTTTGGAGAGAGTATAAATAGGATTCAATGGACAATGATTATCCACTTGCATAGATAGCTTTGTAAAGCTTTTTTGGTCTTGGATCTTTGTTGATTTCTTGATTTGTTGAAAGAAGCATGGCAGAAAAGTCCTCCTGTTGATCTGGCTCCTCATCATCACTCCCTGCTGACTGGTGGCAATTCAGCAGAGGCCTGGTAGTTTCAGGTAGATTGTGCCACTTCTGCTGACAATATCTAACTAGATTGTTAATATCCTAATAAACAGATATTAAAATTACTCCGAAAACTACTTCTGAACAGGTCTACATCCCCTTATCTGATTTACCATCTTTTTTCCCCTACTTTTGGACAGTGAGCTAGAAAAGGGGGTCAAGGTGATTAAAAATCTTTATTAAAAGTAAGTTCTTAAAAACATCTAAACTGACAGGTTAACATTGTCATTTTTATGAAAATATTGCTTGCTATTATAATTGCTCTGGTATTGTTGGTTTGGTTTGTTCATTTTTATTTTTTCCCATTGAGACTGAAGATGAAATGAGGGACATGTGTTACATGCGCTACAAAAACATCTAACCACATTGCTAGACATCCAAGACTTAACTTATATTTTAATCATAATTCTATTTTTTATGTTATTAAACTAAACTAAGTTTTGCATTTTGGAAAATATTAAGTTTATTAGAAAACTGACCCACGGATATGAAGGACACAAAAAACTAGCACGAAACATATTTAGTTCATAAAGTTTACCTTTTAGTTATTTATTTTTGTAAACAAGTACCTATTGCCTTTGCTAGGTTGCAAAGATAATAAAGCTAAAGGATTCTTTCCTCATAATTCACTCAGATTTTTAATGGCTTTCTTAAATACTAAATCAAGTACAAACAGAGATTGTTAAATAAGTAAGAATGCTGTGTTTTCTTCAAGACCTTGGGCTACTTTCTTAGATCAGTGCTTTTCACTTATTGAAGTCCTTAGAAATAGAAAAATATAAACAGAAACTATCTAAAGGCAAGTTCTGAGACAACTTAGCAACTAAGGAAAGAACATGAGATGTTTTATGAATCTCCAATATGCACAACAATCACAAGCAGAATTAAAGATGAAATCTAGATCAGAGGGATAATAAAGAACACCAAAGATAAAGAACAGATGTTATGAGCTGGAGAAATAAAAGTATAGCTTCAAAGGGTAATATTTGATGGATGATGTCTTCCTGTTACAGGCAATACTGGAAGATAGAAGTTTGATAAGGGCAATATAATATAGAACAATGACTGTCATCTGGGTTCACTGTAACCAGCAGAAGCATCCCCTAAAATCAAAGTGACGTAAAAAGATGATGTGCCATACCACAGGCTGATGTATTATTGAGAAAATTCTAAGTGTGAAAATAATCTAGTATAAAGAAAAAAGGCAAATCACAATATGCTAAATATATAGAACTTGAAAAGTATGACAGCTTTCCAAATCAATGAAAAGCTTAGAATTCAAGTACAGAAATTAAGAAAATAAAGTATTAAATACATATATACAAATAACAGCATGTTCTTTATACTGTAAAAACTGATTTAAATTATTTTACAACTTGAATTTTGAAAGTATTATTTAAAGATTTTAAGAACAAAAATCTTAGGTGTGACTGGGCAGCTTGATCCATGTATAACAGGGGTTGCTGAACAACTGTGAGTACTTCCATTCAAATCTCCAACACTCACATGTGATTATTTTTGCCTGTACCCCACGCTTCATGATTGGGTGCAAGTAGAGGTTGGAGGGTTCGAGGGCTTTGAAATTGTCACCACTACCTGGCTACTGAATCAGAAACTGTCTTTCATGTGAATAATGCAAAGAATTGTAAAACTGAACACTTGACATTCTATGCTAACATCTATGTATGAATGAATCACATACATCTTCCTGCATGCAAACAAAAAGCTTTTACACATAAAAAGTTGATAAAACTATATCACTAATTTAGTATTTTTATTACTATATAAGACAGTTTAAAGAATTAGTAAGTAGAAAAACATCATTGAAATTGTAATTTAAAATTTTCATTGCTATGTAAATGTTCTGAAACTCTTTATTTAATAATTTGAGTCCAAAACATAAAATATGCTAGAATTAACAAAATATCCAGCAGTGCAATGTATGGGGGATATAAGCACTTGGTAAGCACTGAATAATGGTTATACAAGGTTTGAACAATACATTTAAATTTTTGAACTAATGCTTCAATACAGTAGGCTGAACATAGTACTTGACTAATTTTAATAGTTTCATTGAAAATTATTGTTAGCTGTTTATATGTTTCTCAATAATATACAATATCAGACTTGTATTTATAAATGTATTAATCTAGAAATGAAATGATTGGTCATGAGGAAGAAATACATACATATTTGAAAATTAACAAATCTGCAATTGAACATATTTGTGAGAAAATAAAAATTGTAGTGGAAATTAGAAAAATTCTTTATCTAATAATAATTTATATATTTATATATTTTATGTTTTATATAAACTGAAATATTTTAACCTATTTTAATTAAATATTTAAATTTTATAGAGCAGAGATTAAAATTGTACCTGAAAAAAGATTTAAAAATTTGTATAAATTGAGGAGGGGTTGATTTTCTAAAGACTAAAACACCTAGCAAATCCGTTTCCAGTGTAAAGTCTGACTGGTAGGTAAGGAAATGTGCAAATTCACCCACAGGAGGTAAGAAAGAGTAATTCTCACATAAACTGAAGACAATAAAAAGACTAGTCAGAAATTCAGAATGGCAATTCAGACCACACTTGTGATTTAAAAACAAGTCTGAAAGAAATAAAATAGTAAAACCAATACATTGTTAGAACATGAAGAATCAGAATTCCAAATATTCTATAGGAATGTACAACTTTGATGGCTTCATCCAGTGAGTAATCCTGGACCAAAGTCTGAATTGCTAAGAAAATGCAATCCATATATATATATATATATATATATATATATATATATATAT
>NW_021604591.1:10970062-10970441 GCF_004785775.1 Grammomys surdaster
TCTCTCTCACACACACACACACACACACACACACACAAACACACATTAACAAGAACATCATTCATTTAAAAACCCCATTTTCTTATTGCATGATTCAGGCCATTCTTATGCAGTAGACTGGCTTAAAGTCACTACTGCCTCCACATCATGAACGGTGGGATAAAAAGTGTACATGATCATGTCTGATATTTCATGACATGAAATGAACTTGTGGCCTACACAATATAATTATAGTGAATTTTATAGGATTTTCTAGAAACACTGTTTTATAATATTATACTTGCAAAGTGAGGAAATTTCAGTTCTGAGTTCTACATACTGAATGGCTGTATAGTCTCTCTCTCTCTCTCTCTCTCTCTCTCTCTCTCTCTCTCTCTCT
>NW_021604591.1:10975441-11029072 GCF_004785775.1 Grammomys surdaster
GATGGAGTTCTTACCAGCTGCTCTGAGTGCAGTGGCTCCTGGATGACTCAGGATTCAGTTTCTCCACAGGACAGGAGCAGACTGACTCTGTGTCTGCTCCAGCCCGGAGGACCAGGCAGGGGCAGAAGGGCATATATATGGATTTTAACCCACCCTTTTATAAGTAGTAAAGGAAATCTTACTCATTTTTATTTCTCTGAAATATATAGCCATGTATGTCATTGCACTAGACTTGTTTTTTTCTACTACGGGTTCATGCTTAAAGTTATTTTTTGTTTTGTTGTTCTCTCTCTCTCTCTCTCTCTCTCTCTCTCTCTCTCTTTCTCTCTGTCTCTCTCTCTGTCCCTCTTTCTTTCTCTCTTCCTCTCTCTCTCTCTCTCTCTCTCTCTCTCTCTCACACACACACACACACACACACACACACACACACAAACACATATTAACAAGAACATCATTCATTTAAAAACCCCATTTTCTTATTGCATGATTCAGGCCATTCTTATGCAGTAGACTGGCTTAAAGTCACTACTGCCTCCACATCATGAACGGTGGGATAAAAAGTGTACATGATCATGTCTGATATTTCATGACATGAAATGAACTTGTGGCCTACACAATATAATTATAGTGAATTTTATAGGATTTTCTAGAAACACTGTTTTATAATATTATACTTGCAAAGTGAGGAAATTTCAGTTCTGAGTTCTACATACTGAATGGCTGTATAGTCTCTCTCTCTCTCTCTCTCTCTCTCTCTCTCTCTCTCTCTCTCTCTCCCCCCCCCCCCCGGCGGCCCCTCCCTCCCCCTCCCCCTCCCCCTTCCCTCCCCCTCCCCACTCTGTGTGTGTGTGTGTATTTTGTTTTCCCACATTATCTACACTGGTCATATAAACTTGTACTCCACACCAAAATGAAAGACAATCTTGCTATCACAAGTACACTGTATGTGAGCTACAATATTTTCATTATCATAAAATACCTGGTTTAATAGACATCTAAAGAGCAATGTTTTATTTTAGCTTACAATTTTGGATGTTTTTGCCTATGATCCACTATCTCATGGAAAGTCAATTTTTATAGAAGGATGACTTGGTGCTCATATCACATCCATCACTATCCAGAAAACAAAAGTGAAAACAAGAAGGAGACCTGTCCCTTTTGTGTATGCCAATGACTTATAAATCTATTACTTTGGATCTTACAGCTTTCCCCACCAAACAGCACTGCTGGCATAAGAACCAAATCACAACATATGAGTGTTTAAGAGACATTCAGAATCCAGAAGACTTCACAGTGTAATTCCTGTAGTGAATAACATTTACATTTTGCCCTAGGGCCTCCTGGGCTTAGCCTCTTCCAAGTTCTATATCACAGTAGTTTAACTGTGCAAACTTAGGCCACATACCCCTCTTTCTTTGTGGAAATTAGCTTCTATTCTGTCTCCACTGTCAAGGTATGGGGAGTCATAGAAACAGACAAACCAGCAGCTTCTGAAATATCAGAGAAATAGAAGAGTCAGGGCTTACTTGTAAGTCCACAGTACAGAAGGCTTAATTTTACTTCTCTAAGTCAATCATATATCCAATAAATGTGAGCTCTCAGGTCTTATGATTGGTTGCCCTAGAAGAACAAAATTTAAAATCCTTCTTTTTTGTTAGAAAAGACCAGACATCTGACAGTATCTCTCATAAATAATTACACAAAAATTGTCAGAAATTTGTTCTAAATTTAAACTGAGATTCATCTTTTCCCAGAGAAATGGAGCAGTTTGCTTTTCTCCTGCCATAAAGCCGCATTTCAAAGTGAATGAGATAAACTACCATCCTTAAATAATCTCAAATAGTGATCTATAGATTCTGTAGGTGTTAAGAGAGAAAAGGGATGGAGAATGAGGGATCCAGTGGGTTGTTAGAGAGGCATGGGATGGAAAGTGAAGGTAAGTTTAATAACAGGTATAGAATGTGATCTTGTGTTCTGTTTTGAAGTGGATTAAGTACTCATTACAGCAACCTACTGTACATTTTATGAAGACATAAAAAAAGAAGTGGAAGTACATGTATTCATGTAAACACACACACATTCTGTATGATAATGAGATTTGCAATGATGAGCAGGAAGTTTCTAGAACACATGATTGTGATATAACACAGTCACCTTTCCAAAAATCACTATTTTGTTTTCAAATCTTCTATTCTTGGTGAAACAATCACTTCCTCACCACTCACTGAAAATATCTTCCAAATTTCCAAAAAAACACAATGTTTTAGCATACACTCCCACAACTAAGAATCAGGAAATGTTGACCAAGAGAGACAAGAAAGATATTAAGAGCTGAAAGATCAAGGAGTTTTCTATGAGATTGTGTCTTCTATAATGGTCAGAAGCTACACCCATAAAATCTCACCCACATGACTAGCAAATTTGAACTGCACAAAGACAGCACCTCTGAACGTCCCACACAGAATGGAGAGAAGTTCACGAGGTCATATTCTTCACAAAGAACCAGCATACAAGTAAGGCGGTGAATGAGGTAGCTAGCCTTCCTCAGGAAAGATCACACCATTTGAGTGGCCAGTGCCAAATGATCAGCACTAAAAACATACATACAAGTGTTATTATGAAGTATTATACAGATTGAATAAGAAATAGATGACAGATAGATATAGATAGATAGATAGATACATAGATAGATAGATAGATAGATAGATAGATAGATAGATAATGTGGTGTTTTCTGTTACTCCTTATTTCTTGTATTGAATTTATTTTTGGACATCATACTTATTCAATGACATAGACAGGAGTATGTCTGTCATATATCACAAGATGTTAAGAATCACAAAGGAAAAGTATTTCTATACACATGAAGAAAATTTCATTAATTAATGAAAAATTCATGAAGAAATCTACTTTCCATCTTCTGAGTTCTGTTATTTAAAAGGATTGTCCTTTATTCAAACTCTTATCGAATTCATTCATCAACACTTTCAAGATAGGTGGGAACGATATCAATTTGTACCTTAAAGACACTTTTAACTTTGAGGTTCCCCAAATACAACCTGAAGCACCCAGGAATACAAGAATTTTATTGCTTTTTTTAAAAAATAATTCAGATTAAACATATTCTTCCTAAAGAAATGTATATGGGAAGTTGGACACTGGACATTGGAGAGTATATCAAGTCTGTTTTTTTGAACTTCCATGTTCAAGTTTTAAGATGAAGAAAAATTAAGTGATAAAGAATCTATCCACAGTAAGTAAATAAAAAACATAACATTCATTTATTTCTCCAGTTTTTGGAGGTTTTGGTGGAAAGTAATAAAGCCAAGGCTACTGAAACTGAAGTTTTTATTATTATCCTTCAGAAGGAATTGAAATTGTGACTATTTAATGAAGATAAAGTGACGGAGACATGGGGAAAGATATGAACTGATTATTCTCTGGCTCCTTATCTTTTACTCAATACTTTCATCTCATGTAGGTTACTAAGCTCTAAACTTGTATGTATTGTGATTATTTATTGAAAACTTTGAAATCCAACAGGTCACTAATACCTGTTTTCTTTGTACTGTTTTTGCATCATTTAAAGTCTTAATAATTTATTACTAAATCTGATGACCTAGGTAGTTAGCGTGCATGTAAATGGATTATAATGAATGAATGCAGCACCCTCAGTATCCACAGGAGATATTTCTTACAAGATTTAAATTGGATAGTAAAGCCAGATTTATAATGAAAATTTAGATCTAATAGCAGGCTTGTTTAATTTTTAAAAACATTCTGTGTTCATAAACATAATAATGAAAGGACTTATTCGTGTGTTACTTAATTTTCTCATTGCCATAGCAGAGTTGGGGGGGAATGCCTGAAAAATACAATTTAAGGAAGGGATGATTTATTTTGGTTCACACACACAGAATATCATGAAGAGGAATCTCTTGAGCATGAGATGGCTGTTCATAATGTGCTGGTAGTCAGAAACTGGATAGAAATGAGTTCTGATGTTCATCTGGCATTCTCCTTTTTCATTAAATCTGGATCCTACCAATGAAATGGTTCCATCTACCATTAAAATGTTTCTTACCATCATAACTAACTTAGTCTAGAAACTCCTATACAGAAGTAACAAGAGTTTTGTCAGCTATTAGTCAGTGAGTCTAGATTCTGTCAACTTGGCATTGTCAATCATCACTGTTACTAACACATACTACTTTCTCTTGAACACAGAAAAGTTCTCAGCAGCAAGTCTTTCCTTCCCTATATTTTCTTTGGTAACCTAAGTACCTCAAAAAGAAACTAGGGGTCAGATTTGTTTTTAAAAGCAACAGTGATTGTCTGAGGAAATTGTCTTCAACCTTCAGGTTTAACCTAGGTAATGCCAAGAAAATATATATTTAAAACTATTAGACCTTTTGGCTGGAGCAGACACAGTGCTGATCTGCACCTATGGAGATACTGAATCCTGAGCCATCCTAGAGGAGTGACTGCACTCAGAGCAGTGAGCAAGAACCCCATCTCACTCCCTAAGCCCCAGAGTTACATCTGGGAGAAAGGGATGCTCAGGACCCAGGACCCATCAGCTACCCAAACCCCGCCCCTCCGGAATTCCACATCCCTTCTGCCCCTGCCTGGTCCTTTTGACTGGGGCAGACACATAGCTAGTCTGCTCCTGTGGAGATACTGAATCCTGAGCCATCCTAGAGGAGCCACTGCTCTCAGAGCAGCAGACACCTAGCTGGGTTGCACTTTTGGAGACATCATATCCTGAGCCATCCTAGAGGAACCACCGTGCCCAGAGCAGAAGGATTTCCAGATCCAAGAGGTGGTCTGAATCTCAGGACTTCTTCCACCCAGGAGATTAGGATCATAAGACCACAGAGACAACTGGACTCTGAGGAGCTCTGACACAAGCAAGTTAACTGGAAATACAGACTCCAGTCTTACACAGTGAGGGCAGGTAACACTAGAGTTAACCAGATGGTGAAGGGCAAGCACAAGAACATAAGCAACAGAACTCAAAGTTACTTGGCATCATCAGTACCCAGTTCTCCCAATATAGCAAGCCCTGGACACCCCAT
The DNA here is from genome assembly GCF_004785775.1 of Grammomys surdaster. Taxonomy (NCBI): domain Eukaryota; kingdom Metazoa; phylum Chordata; class Mammalia; order Rodentia; family Muridae; genus Grammomys; species Grammomys surdaster. Next base: position 10,980,519 of record NW_021604591.1, read on the forward strand.
CACACCTGAAAAGCAGGATTCAGAATTAAAATCACTTCTCATGATGATGAAAGAGGATTTTAAGAAGGACATAAGTAACTCCCTTAAAGAAACACAGGAGAGTACAAATAAACAGGTAGAAGCCCTTAAAGAGGAAACACAGAAATCCCTTAAAGAACTGCAAGAAAATACAAAGAAGGAATTAAACAAAAACATTCAGTATCTGAAAATGGAAATAGCAACACTAAAGAAATCTCAAAGGGAGACAACCATGGAGTTAGAAAACCTAGGGAAGAGATCAGGAGTCATAGACATAAGCATCACCAACCAAATACAAGAGATAAAAGAGAGAATCTCATGTGCAGAAGATACCACGGAAAACACAGCTGTCAAAGAAAATGCAAATTGCAAAAAAACTTCCTGTTTAATCCAAAACATCCAGGAAATCCAGGACACAATGAGAAGACCAAACGTAAGGGTAATAGGTATAGATGAGAGTGAAGATTACCAACTTAAAGGGCCAGGAAACATCTTTAACAAAATTATTGAGGAAAACTTCCCTAACCTAAAGAACAAGATGCCCATAAACATACAAGAAGCCTACAGAACACCAAATAGACTAGACCAGAAAAGAAATACCTCCCATCACATAATAATCAAAACATCAGATGTACAAAACAAAGAAAAAATACTAAAAGCAATAAGGGAAAAAGGTTAAGTAACATATAAGGGCAGACCTATATGAATTACACCAGACTTCTCACCAGAGACTCTAAAAGCAAGAAGAGCCTTGACTGACATCATGTAGACTCTAAGAGAACACAAATGCCAAACCAGACTACCATATCGAGAAAACTCTCAATCACTATAGATGGTGAAACCAAGATATTACATGACAAAACCAAATTTGCACAATATCTTCCCACAAACCCAGCACTTTAAAGGATAATTCATGGAAAATGCCAACACAAGGAGGGAAACTACAACCTAGAAAAAGCAAGGAAGTAATCTTCCAACAACCCCAAAAGAAGATAGCTATACAAACGTAATTATACCTCTAATAACAAAAATAACAGGAAGTCTCAATCATTTTTCCTTAATATCTCTTAACATCAATGGACTCAATTTCCCAATAAAAAGACACAGGCTATCAGACTGGATACACAAACAGGACCCAGAATTTTGCTGCATACAAGTAAAGCACCTCAGTGACAAAGATAGACACTACCTCAGAATAAAAGGAGGGAAAAAATTCCAAGCAAATGGACCCAAGAAACAAGCTGGAGTAGCCATTCTAATATCAAATAAAATCGACTTTCATCCAAAAGTAATCAAATAAGAAAAGGAAGGACACTTCATATTCATCAAAGGAAAACTCTACCAAGGTGAACTCAATTCTAAACATCTATGCTCTAAATGCAAGGGCACCAACATACATAAAAGAAACTTTACTAAAGCTCAAAACACACATTACACCTCACACAAAAATGATGGGGGATTTCAACACCCCACTCTCAGCAATGGACAGATTATGGAAACAGAAACTAAACCGAGACACTTTGAAATTAACAGAAGTTATGAACCAAATGGACTTAACAGATTTCTATAGAACATTTCATCCTGAAACAAAAGAATATTTTCAGCACCTCATGGTACCCTCTCCAAAATAGACCATATAATTGGTCACAAAACAGGCATCTACAGATACAAAAAGATTGAAATATTCCCTTGCATCTTATCAGATCACCACCGACTAAGACTGGTCTTTAATAATGACAAAACCATTGGAAAACCCACATGCGCATGGAAACTGAACAACTCTCTACTCAATGATGACTTGGTCAAGGAAGAAATAAAGAAATTAAATACTTTTTAGAATTTAATGAAAATGAGGACACATCATAATAAAACTTGCGCGACTCCATGAAGGCAGTGATAAGAGGAAAACTCATAGCTCTAAGTGCCTACATAAAGAAACTGGAGAGAGCACACACTAACAACTTGACAGTACAACTGAAAGCTATAGAACAAAAAGAAGCAAATACACCCAAGAGGAATAGAAAGCAGGAAATAATCAAACTCAGGGCTGAAATCACCCAAATAGAAACAGAAAAACAATACTAAATATCCACAAAACCAGGAGCTGGTTCTTTGAGAAAATCAACAAGATAGATAAACCCTTAGCCAGATTAACCAGAGGGCACAGAGACAGTATCCAAATTAATAAAATCAGAACTGAAAAGGGAGAAATAACAACAGAAACTGAAGAAATACAAAAAATCATCAGATCTTACTACAAAGGCCTATACTCAACCAAACTGGAAAACCTGGATGAAATTGACAACTTGAGACAGATACCAGGTACCAAAGTTAAATCAGGAGCAGATAAACCATCTAAACAGTCTCATAACCCCTAAGGAAATAACACCAGTCATTAAAAGTCTCCCCACCAAAAAAAGCGCAGGACCAGTTGGTTTTAGTGCAGAATTCTATCAGACCTTCAAGGAAGTCCTAATACCAATTCTCTTCAAACTATTCCACAAAATAGAAACAGAAGGAACACTACCCAATTCGTTCTATGAAGCTACAATTACACTCATACCCAAACCTCACTAAGACCAAAGAAAAAAAGAGAACTTCTGTACAATCTCCCTTATGAACATTGATGCAAAGATGCTGAATAAAATTCTAGCAAACTGAATCCAAGAACACATCAAAACAATCATCCATCATGACCAAGTATACCAGGAATGCAGGGATGGTTCAATATTCGGAAATCCATCAATGTAATCCACTATATAAACAAACTCAAAGGAAAAAAAAAACACATGATCATCTCACTAGATGATGAGAAAGCATTTGACAAAATTCAACATCCCTTCATGATAAAAGTCTTGGAAAGATCAGGAATTCAAAGCCCATACCTAAACATAGTAAAAGCAATATAAAGCAAAGCTGTAGCCAACATCAAACTAAATGAAGAGAAACTTGAAGCAATCCCACTAAGATCAGGGAATAGACAAGGCTGCCCACTATCTCCCTATCTATTCAATACAGTACTGGAAGTCCTACCCAGAGCAATTACACAACAAAAAGAAGGTAAAGGGATACAACTAGGAAAGGAAGAAGTCAAAATATCACTATCTGCAGATGATATGATAGTATACTTAAGTGACCCCAAAACTTCCACCAGAGAACTCCTAAACCTGATAAACAACTTCAGCAAAGTGGATGGTTATAAAATCAACTCAAACAAATCAGTAGCCTTCCTTTACATGAAAGATAAACAGACTGAAAAAGAAATTAGGGAAACAGCATCCTTCACAATAGTCGCAAATAATATAAAATACCTTGGTGTGAATCTAACCAAGCAAGTGAAAGACCTGTATGACAAGAACTTCAAATCCCTGAAGAAAGAAATCGATGAATATTTCAGAAGATGGAAAGATCTCCCATGCTCATGGATTGGCAGGATTAATATAATAAAAAATCGCCATCTAGCCAAAAGCATTCTACAGATTCAATGCAATTCCCATTAAAATCCCAACTCAATTCTTCACAGAGTTAGAAAAGGAAATTCTCAAATTCATTTGGAATTACAAAAAACCCAGGATAGCGAAAACTATTCTCAACAATAAAAGAATTTCAGGAGGAGTCACCATCCCAGACCTCAAGCTGTACTACAGAGCAATAGTGATAAAAGCTACATTCTATTGGTACAGAGACAGGCAGGAAGTTCAGTGGAATAGAATTGAAGACCCAGAAATGAACCTACACTCCTATGGTCACTTGATCTTTGACAAAGGAGCTAAAACTGTCCAGTGGAAAAAGGACAGCATTTTCAACAAATGGTGCTGGGTCAACTGGATGTCAGCATGTAGAAGAATGCAAATCGTTCTATTCTTACCTCCTTGTACAAAACTGAAGTCTAAATGGATAAAGGACCTCCACATAAAACCAAATACACTGGAACTAATAGAAGAGAAGGTGGGGAAGAACCTCGAATACTTGGGCACAGGGGAAAAGTTCCTGAACAGAACACCAATGGCATATGCTCTAAGATCAAGAATTGACAAATGGGACTTCATAAAATTTCAAAGTTTCTGTAAGGCAAAGGACACTGTCAATGGGACAAAATGACAACAAACAAATTGGGAAAAGATCTTTATCAATCCTACATCTGATAGAGGGCTAATATCCAATATATACAAAGAACTCAAGAAATTAGACTCCAGACAACCAAATAGCCCTATTAAAAAATGGGGTATAGAGCTTAACAAAAAATTTTCAACTGAGGAAACTTGTACGGCCGAGAAGCACCTAAAGAAATGTTCAGTATCCTTAGTCATCAGGGAGATGCAAATCAAAACAACCCTGAGATTCCATCTCACGAGTCAGAATGGCTAAGATTAAAAACTCAGGTGATAGTAGATGCTGGCAAGGGTGTGGATAAAGAGGAACACTCCTCCATTGTTGGTGGGACTGCAAGATGTTGCAACCACTTTGGAAATCAATCTGGCGGCTCCTCAGAAAATTGAAAATAGCATTACTTGAGGATCCAGTTATACCACTCCTAGGCATATACCCAGAAGATGTTCTAACATATAACAAAGACACATGCTCCACTATGTTCATAGCAGCCTTATTTATAATAGCCAGAAGCTGGAAAGAATCCAGATGTCCTTCAACTGAGGAATGGATACAAAAAATGTTGTACATTTACACAGTGGAGTATTACTCAGCTATTAAAAGCAATCAATTCAAGAAATTCCTAGGTAAAATGCTTGGAACTAGAAAATATCATCCTGAGTGAGGTAAGCCAATCACAAAAGAACACACATGGTATTCTCTCACTGATTACTGGCTATTAGCTTAGACCCTTGAAGTACCCAAGATTCAAATTACAGGCCACATGAAGCTCATGAAGAAAGAAGACCAAGTGGGGGTGACTTGTTCCTTCTTAGAAGGAGTAACAAAATGCTCAAGGGAGCATATATGGAGACAAAGTGAGGGACAGAAGCTGAAGGAGAGGCCGTCTGAAGACCATTCCACCTGAGTATCCATCTCATGTGCAGTCACCAAAGGTAGATGCTGATGTGGAAGTCAGGAAGTGCATGCTGATAAGAGCCTGATATAGAGGTTTCCTCAGAGGTCTGCAAGAGTCTGACATATTCAGAAGCAGATGCTCACAGATAACCTTTGAACTGATCATGGGCTTCCCAATGGAAGAGTCTGAGTGAAGACTGTAGGAGCTGAAAGGGTTTGAGGCCCCATTAGGAGAGCAACAATATCAACCAACCACAGCTCCCAGGGTCTAAATCACCAGCCTGGGAGCACTTAGGGAGGGATCCATGGCTTCAGCTGTATATGTAAGAGTGGAGGGTCCTGCTGGGCATAGGTGGGAGAAGAGATCCTTGGTCTCATGAAGGCTGGATGCCCAAGGTGGTAGGAATTTGTGTGTGTGGGGGTGATGTGGGTAGGTTGGTGTACATCGACAGAGAAGCAGGAGGAGGGGTGAGGGGATAGGGGGTTCCTGGGTGGGTGGGGGGTGGGCTAAGGGGATAACATATGAAATGTAAATAAAATATCCAATTAAAAAAACTATTAGAAATTTAGAATTGAGTATATTTATCATTACATTATTACATTACGTATCATTATTGAGTTTATTGGAGTACATTATTTAATTATATATTATCAAAATGTAATTAAAGTCTGTTAATTTCTAAGCATTTCTATCCTTATACTCTGTTAAGGAGTAGGCAACCATTAGGAACAGAAAAGTTGCCATGAAACTAAGGTTCATATCATATTCATGTACTCGACATAGTCAATGTTTGTATATTTTAGAAACCCTATGTTTCCACACTTAATAGAAAATGCCTGTTCCTTACTCCTGTTCGTTGAAAACATAAGGTCTTTTTAGCACTGTAACCCTGCCATTGTGAGAACTTTAATTAGTATTGAGCACAGCCTGTCAAAATCCCAAGTATCTGTGAAAGTACATTAGATCTTGGTTCCTATGCTCTAGTGACTATGAATTAAGGGCAATATCAACTTCAAGGATTTTTTGTAATTCTAACATTTCAAGATTACTATTAGCTAGACACATTACTTTTTCTCAACTGCTATTTCTGTTTCTTTTGCCTCATATCATGTTTCTCATTAGCTTAGCCCAAATAGGGAAAGAGTGTTTCTTATGTAGCAGTGATTAAGATTAGTCTAAGCCTAATTTCATTTATGTTTAACATGTAGTCCCCTGTGGGCTTTATTAACACTAAAGAGTAACTATTCTTCATTACCCTGTTTCTGTTTCTTTAATGATGCTTTTAACTTGAAAAAAATGTTTAGGTCATCCAGAGAATATAAGATGCAGATATTAAATAAATTTAACATTAATATTGATAGAGACTTCTGTGTTCAACCTATGCTTCTCCTCCACATGATGTTTATAGAAATAATTTGCAAAGGAATATAAAATATAGTTGTGTGTCACCCATTTAATAAAATAATGTATTACTGTTTATTACAGTATTTACATTGTGTTTTATATTAATTACATTATATAAAACAATACAGCAAAATATTACTGCAGAACTGCCTTTTATTTCAATAAAATACTTATTTATGTGAATATTATGTCTTTTAAAATGGCTTTGGTATAAAATTTTTTACCATGCCATGCATGTGAAAATGGGGAAAGTACGTAAAAAATCTATCTTTCAAAACATAACCAAGCTACATAATGACTTTTTTAGTTCAGTGTCAGTCACATGGATCCAAGACCTTTCCCCTTTCCTTCTGATAAACTGACATGATGCTGTTGAGCTCATCCAAAGACACGCATGCCCTCTTTCCTAAGGGAGTAATTATTAGCATTCACCTGCAGCAGTGTGCAGAGAGGCTCTTGTCAGAGTGATATCTCCTTTCTCTTCTATTAAAGCAACATTCTGATCCCTCACTGTCTTCTGTCTGAGAAGTGAGGAAAAGAAAAGCAGATTATTTACAGAATGGATGAACCACACAAAAGGATTTCTGCATATTTCAGTGAAAAAGACAGCTTACCTTTGTTATCTCAGGGCAATTTTAAATAAGTTTGTTTAATGCAGGTCATTTCTTACCACTGTACATCACTATTTTACACATAGTTTTTCTGGATAATTCAAGAGCTAAAAAGCCATCTCTTGAGGCCTCAAAAAGTACATATAAACACAGATATCATGCAAAGAGTTTCCACTATTTCTTCATCATAGACATTATAGCACCTTTCTTGTGTGTGGCTTATCATCAAATTAGCTTCACTTCTTTAAATAGTCTGAAGTTCACCAAGAAAATAGAAGTACAGAAGTCATAACAACACATATCTTTCTATTAAAATATACAGAAGAAGGTAATGTGAGTCTTTAAGTAACTCAGAATGATATTCTCTGATCCCTATACAGAGCAAGCTCCCTTACACAGACAAACACACAAATTATAGTTAGTAAAATGGGTTCAAATTTTTGGAAGTAATTGTTATTTTAAAAAGTGCTTCTTGAGGTTTAGAGAGAAACTGAAAGAGGAGACTAAAGTGCTAAGAAAATAAACACTCAGAGTGACACTTTTTTTCTGAAGGGTCATGGGAAACACCTTACAGAGAAAATTGTATTTTAGCTTAATCTTGAAGGGTTCTTTCAGAAATAAAATACCAAAACCTTTTCCTTGCTTATGGAGAAGAATACCGTAAATATGAAATTTAAAAGAAAACAGGAAAAATATTTTCACTAGATATTATGACTCTCCAACATAGTATTGAGAATCAGCAAGCAGTGCTTCTGTGAGCTCATGCAGTATATGCCTTAAAGAACATTAAACTCTCCCTGAAATAGATGAAAATTGGCAGGCTGCTTCAAAGTCATGTGCACATACAATTTCAAGAACTCTTGGTGATACTTTAGAAGAAAATCCTTGCCTATGACTTAATGCATCAGTATATCAAAGTAATGACTTAATTAAGAGGTAAGATAAAAGTTAAAGTGACTGAGAGACCACTAGAATCAGGGACAAGACAAGGTTGTCCACTCTATATCTATTTAATATAGTACTTGAACATCTAGATATAAAGCGATATGAAATTCCAAAAATTACCTGCATTGCCATATGTGTGTGTGTGTGTGTGTGTGTGTGTGTGTTTGCATGCATCCTTGATTAATACATGTCTTTGATATGGGTATATACATATGTGAGTACTGATTCATGTATTCATGTGCATGACTTTTTGGATATTGTTGATTAATTTAAATATTTCCTTCAGTTTTACCCAACGTTATTTTTTGAGAGGGTATCTCTCATCTAAAGCAGTTTTGTCTAGACTGAGTAGCTCTCCAATGTGCTGACTTTCTGTAATCCCTCAAATCGTGGAATTATTTGGGTTCACGATGAGCAGCTTTTACATGACATTGTGGGATCTAAACCAAGGCCTCACATTTCCATGACATATCTTGTATAAAACAGGCCATTACTCTTGCCCCTGTAGAAAGTATTTACAATAACAAATAACTCCAATCAAGCAAGTGAAAGACAAATATGACAAGAAATTCAAGTTTCTGAAGAAACAAATTGAAGAAGACGTCAGAAGACGCTATGTTCATGGGTCAGTACGATTGACATAGTAAAGATGACCATCTTACCAAAAGCAATCTAAAGACTGAATGTAATTTCCATGGAAATTCCAACATAATACTTACAGACTTGAAAGGAAAATTCTCAGCTTCATATAGAAAATCAAAACAAACAAAAAACTGGGTAGCTAAAACAATCCTGTAAAATAAAACAATTTCTAGAGAAATCACTATGCCTGTTTTCAAGCAGTACTACAGAGCACTAGTAATAAAAACTGCATGGTATTTGTTTGGAAACAGATCAGTAGCTCTATAAAATTGGAATATAAATTTGCATACATCTGGACTGTAAGTTTTTAACAAAGAAATAAAAACAATACAATGGAAAAAAAAGTATCTTCCTCAAATGTGCTTGTCTAACAGAATGACAGCATGTAAAAGACTGCTACTAGATCCATATTGCATCCTACACAAAAGTTAAGTCCAAGTGAATCAAGGACCTCAACATAAAAACAGATACACTAAATCTAATAGAAAAGAAATTGGAAATAGCCTTGAACTCTTGTTATAGATGACACCTTTCTGAAAACACCAACAGCTCAGGCACTGAGAGTAACAATTAGTAAATGGGGCTTGATGCAACTGAAAAGCTTCTGTAAGGCAAAGGACACTGTCAATAGGACAAAATGGCAGCCTACAGATTAGGAAAAGATTTTCACCAGTCCTATGTCTAACAGAGGGCTAATACTCAAAATATTTAAAGAACTCAAGAAGTTAGACACCAAAAAACCTAATAACCCAATTAAAAAGGAGGTATAGAACTAAAAAGAAAATACTCAACAGAGGAATCTCTAATGTTCCAGAAACACTTAAGGAAATGTTCACTATCCTTATAAATCAAAGAAATGTGAATCTAAATGACGTTGAGATTCCAACACACACCAATCAGAATGGCTAAAATCAAAAATTTAAGGGACAGCAAATAGTGGCAAGCATGTGGAGCAAGGGGGCACTACTCCATTACTGTTGGAAGTATAAACTTGAAGAACCACTCTTGAAATAAATTTGATGGATCCTCAGAAAAGTAGGATTTGTTCTACCTCAACCCAGTTGTACAGTTCCTGGTCATATACCCAAAAGATGCTCCACCGACCCAGAAGAGTGATTGCTCAACTATGTTCACAGCAATTTTATTCATAGTAGTCAGAAACTGGAAACAACACAGGTTTCCCTCAACATAAGAATGGATTCAAAATGTGGTTCATATATGCATTGGAATAACACTAAGCTATTAAAAACTAGGTCATCATAAAATTTGCAGACAAATGGCTAGAACTAGAAAGTATCATCCTGAATGAGGTAATCCACACCCAAATGGAGAGTGAATGGAAATTGGAGATGGGCTGGAGGAAGGAGACATGTCTAAGATGCCAGAGACCCAAGATAGGGGAGTCTTTACAGAGTAACTCTAGCTAAAACCTCTAGCAGTGGGGGATATGGAGTCTGAAGTGGCCACCTCCAGTAGCTAGGCAAGACTCCCTGTGGGTAGAAAAGAACACTGACCCACCCATAAAACCTTTTACCCCAAATTTGTCCTGTCTACAAGAAGTACAAAGACAAAGATGTAGCAGACTCTTAGGGAATTGCCAATCAATAACTGGCCCAAATTGAAAACCATCCCATGGATAGGAAGTAATCCCTAACACTATTAATGATACTGTTTTGCTTTCAGAAAGGAGCCTTACATAACTGTCATCTGTGAGGCTTCAGAAGCAGCTGATTGAAGTTGATGAGGATAGCCACAGCTAAACTTTAGATAGAGCTGAGGAAATCTTGCTGAAGAATTGGAGAAGGATTGGGAGACCCAGAGGGTATGGGAACTCCACAGGAAGACCCACAGTGTCGACTATCCTGGACACTTGGGGGCTCCCAGAGATTGAATCACCAACCAACGAGCTTACCAAGAGCTAAACTGGGCCCAAACTCCCCGAGGACACATACGTAGCATATACACAGCTTGGTCTTCATGCAGGGCCTCCGTGCACTAGAGTAGAGGCTGTCACATACTTTGCTGCCTGCCTGTTTTTTTCCACTAACTTGGAAGCCTTGTCTAGCCTCAGTGAGAAAGGCTGTGCCTAGTCCTACATAACTTGATATACCAGGATAGGTTGGTACATGTGTAGGAAAGGGCTTCCCCTTTACAGAGGAGGAGAGAGTAGAGCCTTGTTATGTAAAATGGTGATAAAGCTGAGTGGAGGGCTGCAATCAGGAGGGGAAAAAAAGAAATAACAAAATACATCTACTTTATATATACTCCTCCGTTCCTTGATATTATGAATCACTCTAAAATGAATTCTGTATTGTGGTTAATTTACATTAACTTGCTTAGAGCTAAAAATTAAATGAATAAATAATAACTTTTACTGAACAAAATGAGGGGGAGTTTTCTACCTAAAACAATTACATTCTTTTCCCACATTAGTTTCAAATGAAGAATAAGATTGAAGGAAATAAATTATTATTTGCCAAATTACCCAGGTAGATATATACATAGTTTTACCTAGACTCTTTATGTCTTTCACACAGATCAATAATAGAAATAAAATTTCCTCCAAAAAAGATTATCTCAAACTGTTATATGAAAAGTTACAGTATAAATATAGATATAAATATATAGGTACATATACACACACATTATATTTGCAACATAATCAAGATGAAATTTAAATTGCAGAAGATAAACTTAGATTCAGATCACAGGATTATAAAAGTTGATGCTTCCTTATTTTTCTGTGCCATCTTCATAAATCTTAGAACATCTTTGATGTTTTCTCTAAATTAACTTTTCTTTATTTTATGCCTACTGATATTTTGTCTGCATGTATGTCTCTGTACCACGTACATGCCTCAGGCCTGTAGAGGCCAGGAAAGGGAGGGCATTGGATCTCCTAGGACTGTTCAGTCATCTGAATTATGACTTAACATAACCATTAACTAAACTAAGCAGCTCAGGATTTTTTTGTCCGTGCTGGTTTTTCTGTCGGTCTCTCCTTTTTTTTTTTTTTTTTTAATTTTGATCCTTTGACTGGAAGTTATCCCCAGCTGCAGTTTCAGCAACCAAAACCATTACACCCTGGAGCAACTGTTAGTTTAGTACATTAGCAAAGGCTACAATTACAATGTGACATTCCACTAACTGTCATTAGGCTTAAAAGACAAAGATGCTGACTCCAAATTCCAGAGATGACCTTTTCAGAACTGCCTAATTGGAAGAGTTCCCATCCTTCCCAGGGACTTCATATTTAGCATCTATAAATAATCTACAGGAACATTTCCCAATATCAAGCACACTGTGAAGTCACTTCCACTTAGTCTGATCCCCACATCTTATCCCATTTATCATTTGGTTTGAAGCATTTAAATGCTATCAGCCTTCGTTCCTAATCAATGGTAATTATTTCCAGCTGTTTTTAATGGATAATTCAATTATAAGACCTTCAGAGACTTGCCATATTTAGATGCAATAAAAACAAACAGCTAAAAAATAAATAAAGGATAAAAGCAAAACACTTAAAAGACAAGATTCTAGGGATAGCCTTAGCTGTGGCAAGATTCTGAACAGTGCAAGCCTAAATCTGAAAACTATTCTTTTCATTTGACAGGAACACTGGAGGAGTGTTTATAAATGCTGACTAAATAGTGGTTTTGGCTTTCATTCTCTTTCAGAACTCTAATTTGCTTTGTTGCACTGGCAGTACAAAAGAACATTTCATAGACATTAGAAACTTTGAGTTAAAATACAGATTTGCATTTTGATTCAGGAGATATTTTTGGGATTGTATGCAAAGGGCTCTTTAAGAGATAAAGATATGTGTGGAAATGTAACTTCAAATATGTCCAGTGCTGAATAGTTTTATGATTGAGTTTTCAAAGTACATAAGCATATTCATAGTGTAACATACAAAAATGGAAGTGCAGTCTCAGCACGTCCCTAGCAAATGATATCATGGGAGGAACACACAAAGTTTCTATTGGTTCAGAATATATTGAGCTGATCAAAACACCAGTAATTTGATAGTTGTTTAAGGTAAGGGGTGATGGCAGGATATATCTGATTTTTGTAGCTCAAGGTCTGTTACAAACTTGAGATCAAAGTATCACAAGGAAAAATGTCTTCTCTGAAAGTTTTCAGGGGGAAGAATTACTTCTAAGTTCACTAACAAGGAAATTGGCTTCTTGTGCTTGCTTTTCTCACGGTTTGTCTGGACTATGTCCTAAATATGGCAAGATGCTGTGCTCAGGCACTTGTGACTGACAGCTTTTCTTCCATGTAGCATCTCATGTAAACTATTAGTAAAGAAGAAAAAGAGAGCCAAAGAATATTAGTTCTCAATATTTTTCAGACTCCTGTTTGTTATAAGCAAATTATTTTTGACAATTTCCACTGAAATTTATTATATTTAATTTTAATTGACTGCTTTTAATATTCATTTTATATCCTTCTCACTTTTTCCCTCCCAGTCACACCTGTCCTCTATCCTCCTTCCATTGCTCCCTTCTCCTCTGAGTGGGTGGGATTTCTTTGGGTATTCCTCTACCCTCATACTTCAAGTCTACACACTGAGGCCAGACAAGGTAGAACATATCCCATGCACAGACAACAGCTTTTGGGAAAGCGGTTTCTCTTGCCCAGGCCCCACATAAAGGTCAAGCTACACATTATCAAGGCTCATATTCAAACGACTGAACAAGTTTAGAACCAAAGATGTTTTCAAGACACAAAACAAATATTTTTAAAATTTTTTCCCTCATCTCCAAGATATCAGGCTTTTGACTCTTGCTTGACATTCATAGCTTAGTCCTAAAGTATGTATATGTATTGTGTGTGTGCCATACTGGAAAGCAAAAATAATTTTATCATCCTTAACTGAATTAATTTAAGCTTTGCTTTCAGAGACAAATACTTTCCACATTATAGTTAGAGATATTGATTTTGTATAATTTAAATATTGAAAATATGATTTTAGCTTAAAATTCAAACACTTTGGTTAGGTGAATATTATTTAGAAGTAGTTATTTATTCATAAATCTTATGCTAGTGGATTTTAAATTTTCATGTGGAAAATACAATAAAACAGTAAAGTAAACTGAGATAATGTTCAATTTATACACATACAGTATAATAGATCTCTTGTATAGCTGCCATTGAAGTGAACTGCAATACTTAATTTTCTGCAAAAGAATCTATTCTTCAGTTTTTCATTTTTTTATCAATTATTTTTGTATCTTATATTCTTATCATGGTTTCCTCTCCTCCAACTACACCCACATTCTTCTCCATTGGTCAATCCATTTCTTCCTTATCTCTTTCTTTTGAATACAATGAGGGAGGAAAGTTAATTAAAAAAAAAAAGGAAAAAAGACACCGTTAAAATTGAATTGTACAAAGCTCCTGTAAATAAATATTTCAGTTAACTATATTGAGAATAAAAGAGAAATACTATGAGAAAAGAGAGGAATAGTATATTTTAAGAATTCTCTGCATCTATGAAAAATGTGTGAAATCTACTACAGACATAATTCATTTTAATTAAGTAAGGCGCTTAATTGGTAGGTGTTAGATATTTCTTTCTTGTTGACTTGATAAAATACCTTGGCAAAAACAACTTGAAGGAAAAATCATTCATTTGGTTTACAACCCTATGTTACTGTTCATCATTGCCAACATTTGAGGCAGCCAATCACATTCCATCCATAGTCCAGAACAGAAAGTGATGGATCATTGTCTGCATAATGGTGTTCAGCTCACATTCTCCTTTTCATTCAATTCAGATCCAGCCTTTGACATAGGGAGACCCACCAAATTAATTCTACTCACTTCCATTTACCGTAAGAAAATCCCTCCAAACATAGCCACAGACAAACCTTCTGTACTCAATTCTTTACTGAGAGTCTTTAGGTGAATCTATATCAAAACAAGATGTCAGTGAAACTCAACCATAAATATAAGAGATAGAATATGGCAATTAACATGTTTAGTTTAAAGTATTATCTTTTTTTTTTCTGAAGATTGAAATACTGCACTTCTCAGATCATGTAGGTTAGAATCACCCCTCACTGTAAGAGTGCCCTTGCTTTGTGGTTTTGAGAACTGTCTGAACAATCATCTTTGTTTCTAAAGACAGATGGCTGCAAGTGTTGTTTCATGCAGCATTGCAATTTTTCTGAGTTATCCTCCTTCTCATGTTAATTGTAGGACACACACATATTTTTCCGTAAGACATTAAAACAAGATTAAGTAAGATATTTTATAATAATCATCACCATCCTTTGTTACGTATAACAAACTGTTATAACTACATCATATATTAAGGAATTATATCTGTCTTAACACTACACTTTAAGTACATGTGTCCATCAAAGAAGAAATCTTTATTTGTAATGAGCCCCTAAAACAGGAAAATAAAGATTGATCAAAGATTGCCTTAAAAGTTATATCATTTCCTGTAAGGAGTTCTTTAGTTT
Organism: Grammomys surdaster; assembly: GCF_004785775.1. Classification (NCBI taxonomy): domain Eukaryota; kingdom Metazoa; phylum Chordata; class Mammalia; order Rodentia; family Muridae; genus Grammomys; species Grammomys surdaster. The sequence goes on from NW_021604591.1 coordinate 10,995,623, forward strand.
ATACAATTATGAAAAATTAATATCATGGATGCTAAGGTATATGTCAAAGTCTATGAAGCAACAATTAATCAACCAAGATATCTTCTGTTGCTTTAATAGTCTACAATTACTTGGTTGCTACAGATAGACTAAAACAAAACAACAAACATTTCTACAGCAAAGTAATTAGGCAGCATTTTGAATCAACAAGGGATATAGCTGAAGGCAGGATGTATAAAACAAGAAGGATTTTGAGTAAGCCTGGTCAAAATCCGAGGTTATCATTAATAAATTTGATTTCTTTTTACTCTTACTTTGAGTAGAGCCAAAGTAATTTTGAATAATGAACTTAGCAGTGCACTGCACCTCAATATGACAATCTAACTTCTGCATTGACGCTATACTTATTTTTAAAACCTATTTCCAAAATCCTATTGGAATCTGCTATGTTTTATATAATGTTTCATTATGACATATATGATGTATTTTCCTTTAATATAAATCTTTCAGTATCAAATATTTACCATAAACTATGCCTATATGTTGTATTATATAATACATAAGCATATATATGTAATGTATAACTGTTATATACTGATGTATATGTAAACTGAAATAGACACACATGGGAAAATTTAAGTACGTGATAATTTTTTAAATTTTAGAGATGAGTAGAATTGAGTTTCTTAGAGGCTAAATGCACTTCTTCAAAGTTGTCTGGATATATAACTGTTATAAACACTTTTAATGCCGTCTAAACTCATAACTGGTAGTGTCTTCCAAAAAAGAAAGAAACCAGAACTTTTCATTCCAGAGCTAGTCATATCAGGTTACTTTGTATTATCTAGCTACTTTGTATGAGAACCTACTATATAATAATAATAAATGATACATATTAATTTATTGCATATATTATATTATTTATTATATAATTTTTTATGTATATTAATTTATTATATATTAATGATATATTATCAATATATAATAATAATATATGAGAACCTATATTATATAATTCCCTGCTCTCTTTCTTAGTTTTTCTGAATCTATCAGATATTTTATTTGTGGATAGCAAATCTTGAAAAATTCTGAAACTACATTCCTGTGATATTTGCCCAGATTGACTAAAACATATTTACTCTGTAAGACTTCAGGTTGACAGAATTGCCTGGATGGGTGTCGTAGGGATATTTATGAGTCTCTCTAAGTTCTCAAAGGCTGTAGAAGAAGACAGTGTAATGGCAAGTGTGTATATTAATAAAAGGCGACCCTTTGAGTGAATTATTTGGTTTGAAAGATTCTTTTTGGCAGAATGCTGATTAAATCACACCCTAGAGAATTTTGTTCTATAAAATGTCTGAAGCAGTCCATTCCTTGCTCACAAAATTACCTTTAAGGAACAATAAGAAAGATATTTTGAAAATTAAATCACATAATAGGACAGCTCTGTGTGTGTGTGTGTGTGTGTACACGTGTGTGCATATGTATGGGTATGTTTGTGTGTATGCTAGCTATTATTACTGTTATTATCATTATTAACTGTTAGCATTTGTTGTTATTTTGTGTTGATGGTGCTGATTGTGTTCTTGTATATGAATCTAGGATAGTTTGTAAAGAAAATTCTTCCATCAGATTGGCCTGTACACAAATCTGCGAGACATTTTTTGAGTAATGAGAGACTCTGAAGTTATTGTCCACCCATGGACAGGTGGTCGTAGATTATATCAAAATGATGAATAACCTATGGCCTGGAAGCTTCATAGGAACATTTTATCTGTGGGTTTAGTTTCTGCCTCCAGGTTTCTGTCTTGGATTCCTTTGATGGTGAACTATATAAAAAATAAAACCTAATCTCTACTAAGTTATTTTTGGTTAGTGTTTATGATTGAAATTGATTGAACACCGGAGTGTTTGGTGTGTGTGTGTGTGTATGCAATTTTTATTGAGATAAAATACTTTCAATTATTTTTGGCAGGAGGTACAATATATCTGAGGTTCTCAATATAATCCACAACTAAGTTCTCAGGCCTTCTTCAGACTTGTTCTATACCAAAATTAGATAAAGAAGTAAAGAGCAATTTTAACATTAATGTTATTTAAATAGTTAATGAATTCAATATTTATATAATTTTTCACCTTTGTTAACCTTATATGTATTAACATATTAGATTTTTAACCTAACCTGAGATCTAATTTATTAGTCTCCCTTTAAAGAATTTGATGCTAAACTCATGTTATTGTCTTGCTTGAAAGATGTTAAAAAAATGAGGATGATAACAGAAGTCATGATACAAAGATGATTTACTGACACTTGTGTACATTCTACTCAATCTATGAACATCACTTAATGAGTTTCCAAGAACAATAACATTAATACTTTGAATATAAAAGAAACCATAGATGTTGGTTATATTTACAAAGTAAGTATATTTCAAGACTTCATCATTCGAATAGCTAACTAGTATTCAGCAAGATTGTCAGAAGTTGATTTGAGTATTTAGAAAGTCTGAGAATTGGATACTAATAGAGACTAAGCTGAAACTAAACTAATTTAGACATATTAAACTGGTATGTCATCTCCTTCTTCAAAAGCATTTGTATAAAGTTGAGTTCGAAAGAAGTTTTCTGAGGGGAAGAATAAACAAAAGGGGGTAGGGTATAATTTTTTTATTTTTGCAACCTAGGCTGCAAAGTTGTAAAAGTTCTCAAATAGTAGAGGAAGAATTCAAATCCAGGTGCTGCATCTTGAACTTGCTTTAAATTTTATGTGACTGAACACCTAGATTATGGAGGGGGGAGGAATGGCATTTATTGAAACAATTTGTGTTATTATGGTAAAGGTTATTACAATAACAATTTGTGTTATTGTAATCCTGCACTATAGCTACTCTGGTAAAAGATCACAATAAAAGACATTCTAGGTTTGTGTGACCCAGATGAAATGACACACTTTTAACCCCTCTGACTTGGCTGAAATATATTTATGCCTGTAGCATATACCTGAAAATCCAAACAAGGAATGTAAAGTTAGCTTATAGAAGGAAAGTCATGTTTCAAAGTTATACTTAATTGAGAGGCAGGCAAAGTGATGAGTTAGAGAAAAATTTAACAGAATAAGTAAAACATAGGTTATGCCTAACTCTCAAAAGAACAAACAGGAAAGAGAGGGTTCTAAAACGAAGAGGAGAGCAGAGCAGAAAATAGCTAAAGATACATGCATACATACATACATACATACATACATACACACACACATATGTGTCTATGTATGTATATATGTATATATGTATATAGAGAGACAAAGCGAGAGAGAGAGGGAGAAAGAGAGATAGAAGAGAGAAAGGAAGCAATGTCAATGGGACAAATTTACAGAGAAAGACTTCAGGTGACGAAAGCCAGAGAAAGGAAAGGAGCCAAAATATTAGTTATATTAAGGCCTGGATAGAATGTTCAGGTCCAGGTAAAATGTTAAGGCTTAGATGGAATGTTATAACCTGGGTCACTGTTACCTGTCTAGCCTTCCATTTTGTGCTTTTACTAATATTAACCTTATATATTGTTTCTGCTGTTGTTAAAAAAAAATCTTTCTCATGCACAAGTTGATTACATATTCTTTTATATTCTGGGCTCTGGGAAACCAATCATGATAGAAGTCAGTAGACATGCTTTGTATAGTTACGCACAATAAACTTAGACCTGAACCAACAACCCAGCAGGATTTCATGCACCCGTTTTTAGCATTTTAGGGTAATTTCATTTATAAGCATCCCTTGGTATTGACCTCAACATAAGATAGATACTTGCACTATTATAAGAAGCTATTTGGAATAAGATTTCCATTTTGAGTATGGCTCAAGGAAAGTTTAAGACCTTCCTGTGAACAGAAACCATACTTAGCAGAAAGAGACATTTGTGGGTAACTGACATACTGTTTGGCAAGTTAAGACATGAATGTTAGATAAGGCAATTACCCTGCCACTGTTGAATACCCCAACTAACAGGAGCAGGATTAGATGAAAAAGAAAAAAGAAAAAAAAAAACAACATCAACAACAAAAACAACAACAAAAACCAATGGATTGTAGGAAAAAAAAAAGCTGCTGAATTAGATCAACCTGCATACTTTCCAGGTGTTTTAGCATCAGAATGGAAGTCAGAGAATGTGTTAATTGGGGAAGAGGTTTGGCTTACAAAGGATTATGGGTTCCACTAAAAATGGATAGTCAATCTAAGTAAGAAAAGCTTCCATATGAAAGATATGACTCAAGAAAAGAAGAAACACAGAAAGACACCAATTTTGACAATGCAGAAAGCTGATCCCTTCATAGAACAGCTCAACAAACTGGCTGAAAAAGGACAGGTTGCTCATCAGACAGAAAAACCTTGATGCTGAAATAGACCTGTGCTGAAGGACAGATAACTGAGCAGAGCTACAGGTATGAAGGGTCATTGTAACAATGGATCTTTCAAGAACATTTGGAGTGTTGAATTTATGGAATTGATAATTGTTTCTTTTGTAATGGTTAAACTGTGTATGATTTTTAGCTTAAACAAAAACGGGGAATATGTAGAGACATTTTAGTTCAGCAACAACTGAACTAAATTATAACAACTTTATAGGTATATACATTGAATCCATTGGACCTTTAGATCACTTGATTATTTTCCAAGATAGTGAATCATGCTCAATTTGTTAGAATTAACACCGAGTCTGTTTAGCACAAGCTTTCTCTGGATTAAGCATGGTAGTTATCATACAGTATACTTTCTCTTATTTTACATAATAAAATGATAATTTTCTTCTTTTTACAGTATGGAAGACAGAATAAAAATTTTTACGTACATACAATGAAAAAGTGTCAAGAGAGACTCATTAGCTTTGTTCATTTTAGCTAGTATCTTTTTTATATTTGTAGAGCACATTAAACCTTAAGACGCTTTAGAGTCTTACATTCTAGTTTTCCATCAAACTCTGTTTTCCTATGATAATTTTCTCCCTTTACAGTATTGAAGACAGAATAAAAATTTTCAGGGACGCACAATGTACAAGTGTCAAAAGAGACTCATTAGCTTTGTCCATTTTAGCCCAGTATCTTTTTCTATTTGGAGAGCACGTTAAACCTTAGACACTTTGGAGTCTTACAGTCTAGTGTTCCATCAAAATCTATTATCCTTTGAGGCACATTATCACTATGCTTTAAACTAAAGTTGATTTTATTCAATGGAAATATTAATAATTAGTTCTTATCACAAAGCATCCACTACAGAATCAAAGTAGGAAAAAAAAAAGTTAAAGAATAGAAGAAAAACAAAGAAAGAGGTGGAATAGGGCGCTCTTCATCCCTTTTAACACACATGAAAGAGTGTGTTATGTTCACTCTATAGAATAGTAATTTTCAGGATAATAATTTCCACAAATTGACCTTCAACGTGTAATGAAGCCTGTTTTATTTGCCTTAAAATGGTCTTCTTCAAGTTTTCATTGCTTTGGGATTTTTAAAAATATGCATTGTCTCAAAGATCCTGAATCTTTTCTGGTTTATATACCCTGTGGTTACCTTTTTACTTTTTCTATTTTCTTTATTAAATTTTATTTTGCTATTTTATTTTATTATTTATTCACTTTACATCCCACTCACTGCCCTATTTCCCTGTGACCTTCACCAGCTCATACAGTCCTTCCCCATCCTCCCTCCCCTTCTCCTCTTGTGATCTACAAAGAGAGTGCAGGAGCCCCACTGGTTATCCCCCAGCCATGGCACATCAAGTCTGCTGGACTAAAGCCGTACTTTCCCACTCAGGCCACCTTAGATAGCCCAGTTAGAAGAACATATCCCATGTACAAGCAACAGCTTTTGGGATAGCCCTTCCTCCCCCTGCTATAGTTGTTTGGGTACCCACATCAAGTCCAAGCTGGACATCTGTTACATATGTGCAGAGGCACCTAGACTCAGACCATGCTCTTTGGTTTTGGTTCAGCCTCTGAGAGGCCCAAGGGTCCAGATTAGTTGACTCTGTTTGTCTTCCAGTGAAGTTCATATGTTGAGGGAATCATCATTATGTGGCTACTTATTTATCAAACTTTAAATTATTCTGCATGTTAGCCAGGCTATTACTGCAGGAATCAATATCCATGTTCCAGATTTGAGGTTTGATCCAAGTTTCAAATACTCAACACATAGAGGACTGGGTCATGTTAGAAATTGAATAATGATGTTTATGCGATGCTCACTGTAATAAAGAATATTTAGAAAGTCTGTTTTTTTCTGGATCAGTGACTTAGCTATATTCAAGAATCAAAGGAAAAATTTATTTTTACTATGTTTTTAATTGCACAAGTTACTGTATCTATTTAGTGTTCCTACCAAACAATATCTCATTACGGCATTTCACACATATACATCATTATACCTGCATATTTGAAAGTATGGAATATTATCTCTTGTGATTATTGTTTATCAAGTTGTTGGTTTTACCTAAAATCAAATTTCCAGTTGCTTCTCATATAATCCTATATCGTCAAATGTTTTGTTTCAACAGAAACAATAAAATAAACAAACAAAAGTCCAAACAAACAAGAAACTCATCTAAAAGCAGTTCTGTAAGTTGAGAGTGCTAAGTGGTTTAATGCAGAAATAACAGGGTTTATTACTAAGAGTCAGTGCTCTTTTGTTTTTCTTCTATGTATATGAGTTATATTTCATAAGACAAAAAATATTACGGCTTTACCAGGATGATTTAGTGAGTGAAGGCACTTGAAGCCAAACAGATGAATGGAATTTACTTCTTAGAACACACACACTGGAAGAAAAGATCTCTATCTCCCAATTTGATGAGAGCTCTGATCTCCATATCTGTTCATTGTCATGAGCTCCCCTTCTGCTCAATCACAAGCACAATAAATAAATCATAAAAATTACTTGAAGTTATTTTAAAATTAGTAGTTTATTCTGAAGTGAACTTTTTCATATTCATATTCTCTTTCTGCACACATGCACACACACAAACACACACACACACACACACACACACACACACACACACACATTCTGTTTAAGTCGAAAGACCATGAGGTTTCTCTACCAGTTCCATGTTCTTGGGTTTTCAAATTAATGCATATGGATAGCTCTTTTCTTTATCAGTTTCACAGGCTTGTTTATTTTGTTATATCAGGAGACCATGAACTAAAACACATATATTTATTGGATTTCTAGCAACCAATTAAATGACAAGTATGCTAGAAAGAGACTTAAGATGATATTTTTCAATTAACAGGTAAGAAATGCCATCATCTCTTAAAGTAAATTCAAATGAGTTTATCTAAAATGATCTTTGTTGTCAATAAGTAGCTCAGGGATGGGCATAAACCTTAAAAGATTAATAAAAATACATTCATGAAACAAAATATGAAGACTATGTATATTGAATTTAGACTTATTCAACCTTGATAGGGATGTAGAAAAAACTGATGACTTACATTTTACTCTGGCAAAAGAGTAAATAAAATAAATAAAGATATAATAGATAAAGTGTAGTAGAGATTAGAAGTAGATTTAGAGCTATCATAATTTAAATTTAATTTTAAGCAATTTAAAAATGTTCTATATTATTGCAAGTTGATAGAAATAAAAAGATCAGGAGAACTATTCTAAATAACGTATTATTGACATGGCAAATTTTGAACTTGAATTCATGATTCCTTTCTTTCTTTAAGCTATCTTGTTTCTAGACTGATCACTATAAAGTAAAGGCAGGATGTAGAGAGAATATTTTAAGTATTGTATAAATGTATCACCTGTCAATTAAACAAATATGGTGTATAGGGATGGGTAGAATAAAATGTGGAACATTTAGGAGGCAGAAAGAATTCTAGAATAGAACCAGTTGGGAAAAATTTGGGCAGGGAAGATGTGGTGAGATAGATGCATGGTACCTGAGTGCAGATAACCAGCCACATGGTGCAAAAAAGGGGGTTCTTTTAAGTTATGATCTATTCAGAGAAGAGCCTTGCAATACGGCCAAGGTATTCTAAATATATTTAGAGTCTGAATATTACTTTTGAGATCATAAGGCTAGGAGGAAGAACCAGACCTAACTTGTACAAATGTAGGTTTCTCTAATTTTTGGGACCCTTCAATAGGAATTCTTCATCTCAGTTCAGTAGGAAGCAATAATTAGAAGTCAGTTGTTCCAGTCTCCTAAGTTGGGATGGATGTCTTTGGTCATTTTATGAGTTATAGACTTATAGATATATTGTCATTTTAGGGGATAGTTACAAATAGTTATGTTCTTGGTCAGGGAGGAAACAAAATTGGGTGCTTAGATTAAGAAATTTCCATCTTCTCTTTACTCTATCCTTATTTATTTCTTAGATAAATAGAAAGGAATTGAAAAGGAAAAGGGTGACATAGTATGTTCATATATAAATAATTTAATAAAAAGGTAAATTATTGATGTTATTCTTCAATGTAGAGCTATGATTATTCTTTTTAAAAATGTATTTATTTTTATTCTTTAATCTTTTTTTACAGTCCAGACTTTATTTCCCTCCTGGTCTGTCCCCCCATCCACTAGCCATCCCATGCCTCCTTCCCACCCTATCTACAAGAGGATGTCTCCAGCTCCCACGTCTGCCCCACCAGGCCTCCCCACTCCCTGGAGCCTTAACTTTCTCTATGTTTAGGTGCATCTTCTCTCACTGAGGGAAGACTAGGCAGTCCTCTGCTCTATATGTGTCAGGGACCTCATATCAGCTGATGTATGCTGCCTGGTTGGTGGTACAGTGTCTGAGAGATCTTGGGGGTTTAGGTCAGTTGAGACTGATGAGTATTCTTTTATTTTTAAAGATTATTTTTGTTTACATCTATATTGATCATTGTATACTGTTCCAAGTTTAAGGTTTTCATTGCTATAATTCTTTGTATATCCATACAAAATTTAAAGTTAATTTTGTTATGTATGTATATCTTAACTCTTGTATAGGTTTAAGTTAATAAGTAGACAGCCAAACTCATGGTAATGTCAGATACTAGTCTGAATTATCACAGAAAATGCATCCTGGGTTGAACAGATGATAAATAGCTTTTAAAAATTGGCAGTGTTTACATGTTCAAATTTTGTATGAATAGATAGATGGCCTTCCAAAAAAAAAAAAACATTGAGTCATGTCCTCTTCTGCCAGCAAATCATTCAAATTGAAAGAAGATGACCATAATAGTAATACTATCACTATCTAGTCTTTAACCTATCAGAGCCCTGAGAAGGAATAACTATTAGCATAGTATGTAGAAAGTGCAGGGATGCAGCTTTCAAAATTATAGACATGACAGAGACAGCTAATTGCCTGGACAGTCCCCAATATTCTCTAAAATATTGGGGCATCATCTTTAGCCTCTGGCTCAGAATATCTGACAGTCCTTTTGTGAAACAGGAAGTATGAAGGACTTACTTACCTTGTATTGGCACTCAACTTCACGGATTCCATTTGTCCTTTCTGGACAGCATTCAGTAATAGATGAAGTTAGAGCATTTTTTTTTCCTGGTGCCAACCTTGCCACAAATGAAGCCATCCTCAAATATCTTTGGTATTCCAGTTTGTTTTCTCTTTTAATTTGTCTAAGATAGATCTTTCTTGTGTTAGTTAAACTTAGATTATATCTGCTGCTAAATGTGTCTAACTATTATAGAGTATCAATATAGAGGTCTACTATCTATTCAGCATATCGGCAAAAATGATTTTGCAATACATTGCCAATCAGTTTTCAAACTTTGACACATAACTTTCATTGTCTATGGAAATAATGGTAATAAAATAAAATCGTCTAAATTGTAGGGTTTTGTTTGGATTATTACCAAAGATGATTGTGACGAGCAAGATCTACCAACATCATATTTAAATTACTAGGTCACTAGGTAAACGCAACATTGTGAAATAATCCACATTATATTGTCTTTTTTTTGTATGAAAAGTGCCTAAAGAATATATGTGTGTGTGTGTGTGTGTGTGTGTGTGTGTGTGTGTGTGTATTAAACTATGTTATTAAATGAATTGGAAAACACAGGGTTTTCATTTTAAAAAATTAGTTGTCATAATATATACATTTGTATAATTTTTCATATATGTGTGTTTTATGTCCCTTTCCTCTATCTGGATTTCCTGGCTCGGCTTCAATGTTAGCCAGTGCTTAGTCCTGCTGGGACTAAATGTCCCAGGGTGAAGTGGTACCCAATGCAGGCAAGGATTTTCCTTTACTGAGGCTAAGGAGAGGGTTAACAAGAGGATGGAATTTTGAGGGTCAGATAAGAAGGAGATGAGGGATGAGGGCTTTGATTGGGTTGTAATATAAATTTAAAAAGTAAATTATGGAAAAACAAATATACAAACTATACAACATGAACTATGTTGGGATACACAAAATCATGTAAGCTTCCTATCTTGCTTTCTTAGATTTCATCTGACATTTTATCTCCCTTATTTAAAAACAAAAACAAAACCTTTAGTGATATGAACTGATTATCTTGCTTTTCTAAAATTGATTTCTGTGTTTAACAAATGGCAGTGTTTCTCACAGTCATATAATTCTTCTTTAAGTAACTTTATAATGTAGCTATTTCATTTGTCCAGTGATTGGATCAATGGTAGCATCTCAATGGATTGAGCTGACATCTTACTTTAAAAGCAATATTAAATTGGAAATAAATCCAAATCATAAATTAGAAAAGTTTATTCTAATCATATATCTTTATCTAACTAACTCTTGGCCTTGAGTAAGCCTTTTAAACATTTAATGAACTGTATTTTAAATGACTTCATTTATATATATTCTACAATACTGCATATGATGAGATAAGGAATTAAACAATTTATATATTCTCTCTCTCTCTCCCCCCCCCTCTCTCTTTTTTTTTTCTCTATCTCTTTTGTGTAGCCCTGTAGCCCTGGCTATCCTATCCTGGACCCTGGACGTTGACTTGTTGAAGGGTTGATCTCACACTCACAGATTTCCTCCTGCCTCTGATCCCAGGTAGGGAGATTAAAGGTGTTTGCCACAACACCACAACACCTGCCTCTTTTTCATTTAATTAGAATTCATTTAATTATTATAAAACTGTTTGCATTTATAATGTATGTTTCAAAGATTTTCTGAGAGTCTATGTATAACTTATATTACCCATCAAATGATTCAAGTAGCATGGAAATGATTTGAAAAGGCCCCAACTGACTTTTGCTTGTAACCAAATGAAGCTTTCAGAAGTAGGATTGTGTTACATCTAACTGACTTTTTCAAAGGAGTTCCTTGGAAATCCCCAAACAATGCAGACCAGTGCCAAAACTATAGGCTTCTTTACACAAACTGATGACAAGGCTCCACTGTTGAAGGCAACAACCACACAATTCATTTAACAAGAGGTTAACCTAGTGACTAAAACCTTCACTACTATGTTCAAGTACCATTGGTACAGAGAAGTTCTCTGTATGCTACCAACAGGGAAACATTAACTCAGAAAAAAAAAATTATTTTGCAATGATCTCCAGCCTACTAAATATGACAGTGCAATGGTGGCTTAAAGATTTAAAGATTGTAAGTAACAAACAAATATTTATTTGATTTAAGGACCACTTCTTAAAATGGAATCTATACTTGAAACTGCTTAGGTGATCAAGAACTAGAGCTGAGGTAACCAACAGATCTAGGTAACTAAATACTGCTGGTCTAAAAGACAAACAAACAAACAAACAATAAACAAACAAAACAAAAAACAAAACGACAACAACAACAACAACAAAAACCAAAAAAAACCTGTAGCAATAAAATTAGTCTTAATGGCATTCTGCTAGTTTATTTATAGTCATTTGGTGACTCATAGATCTGGGCCTTATTCATCCAGCATCATCATAATCAAAACTCATATGAAATCACAGAGAGGGAGGGAGCAAACACAGGGCCATTGTGGGTCTGCACTAGGTCCTTTTAATATATGTTATAGCTCCCAGTTTAATGATTACGGGGTTCCTGAAGGTTTGAATAAATGTGTCTGTTTCTTTGGCCTTCTCTTGGGCTCTTTTCCTTTTGTTTGTTTGTTTTGTCCAATTACACCATCTTAGTTTCTTTTTCTGTCTTATTTTATTTTACTTTTCTGGTTTTACATAGTTATTAATAAAAAAGAAATCTGTACTGCTATAAATGTCTTTTTATTTTTTCCGCATTTCAATAAAAGTTGTAAGTCAACTAACATTTCAGTTTAATAACTCAACCAATTCAATTAAACCTTGTCTTGTGTGGCTTACCTAAACCTCATTTAATCAAGCTTAAAGAAATAAGCCCCAGAGACTGCCCTGCCTTTGGACATGGCCATTAGACACTACTATAGTAAACAAAGCTGTGAAAAAGAGATGGAAAAGAGAAAAACTGCATGGTGGAGATAGGTGGAACTAGAGACACTACAGAGTTATGAATCCGATTGATATGACTGGGTTTCAATGCCACATGAGGTCATTGTGATGCCTGGTTTGTGCAGTCACCAAGGCCCATTTAAATGACTGGGCCACCGGGAAAAGCCATGTTGATGTCAGTGTGCTCTCTATGCTGCCAATTAAGCCCATGACATTATCCATGGTACAGTTTACCTCTGAGAATCTTGTCTGGATCAGTGGTCCTCCTGCTGCCAGAGGTCATGTTAGTGATCTGTTCTGTGATCAAAACCATGTTTAAACCAAAATCTTTGCTTCTGTTGGCTTCAAAGTGTAAGGAAGCTACTTTTACAGCCATATAGATGATCACATACACATAGTTAAGAAAGAGGGAGATATAGGCTTCTGTGACCGCCCCTAGTCCCATCCAACCCCTAACCCCCTCAATAAGTAGCACTTTAAGCAGGAAGCCATCAAAGAAAACTCTTTAAAAGTCTGTTAAATATGATCAATTTAGCTTTCAACTATTGATGGTTTTCCCTTGGATATGTGTGAGGGAAATGCCTCAGTTATATTTTTAAGTTGAAGGCCACTAAGAGCGTGACCATAATCTAGTGGATATCCAGATAACAGAAATTGGACTGGTTTATTCATATTCATATTCTTATTCTTAATTTTGCGGGGAGGTCAGAAGGACTAAAGACCAACATGAAAGTACTGAGAAGTGAATTGTGCTCAGTGTTCCTGATGGGAAATTTTCAAAGAATCAAATAAAAATGTCATAATTAAAAAAAAAAAAAGTCCTTGGACTGGCAGGAGTTAAGAGCACTTGATGCTTTTGCAGAGGGTCTAGGTTTGATTCCTGGTACTCACATAGTACCTCAGAACCATATGATCACTCCAGTTCCAGTGGATATGATACCCTCTTCTGGAATTTGTGCACAGCAGGCACACCCATGAAACACATACTAAGTCTTTGGAAGGATTTTTATTCATTTAGTTTTCATGGTATCTATTATCAAATCAACTTGAAAATGGATTTACCTGAGACCTGCACAGAGAGAACAAGCCACTGATTTATTTACAGTTTAAGTTCATTCTTCAGAAAACAGGGATGATGTCTTCTGCATCAAAGGTGAGTACTCATTTGCTTCTGATAGTTGTTAGGATTTATAAAGACATTAAAAACAATCACGTGTAAGTATGCAAATTTTCTTAAATGGAAAAATAACATCTAGCTTCAAATGCTCTGGGATTGAAGCTTAAAAATGTTCTCCAGCCACAGACCTAAATCTATTGTGTGTTTCAAAGGGTATTTGGGGGGTAGGTTGTCTGTATGTGTGTGTGTGTGTGTGTGTGTGTGCATGCTTGTGGCACTCTCATATAGGCTTCTGTTTGCATGTTTATGAACTGCAGAAAAAGGATATGGAAGTCAGAATTCATCCTGAGGTCAGTGGGAGATTAATGGCCATAATTAACATACTGTTAAGATTCCCACCAGTTGTGTGAAAAGCAGGTAGAGTCAAGAAGTACAGAAATAGGAGGAAATAATAAGTAGTTTTCTAGGGTAGATAATGAAAGGCACTATTATATGGGGCATGGGAAGCAGTGTGATAGTTTTCATTTGCAAATTGCAGACTAATGATTTTGCTATTGGTGAAAGGGAAGTTCCAAGAACTAATTAAAAATAATTGATACATTAATGCTAATAAATGTACTTGCCAACCAGCACAAATAGACTTGTAATTTGAGGGCATGTTCTCTCTGCTCACAGCAGCCTGGATGAAGCTATAATTTAAAGATCACTATTCAGAAAGTGTCAAAGACCCATGGGAAGCTAAAACTACTCCATTTACTCCCCAGCTAAAATGAAGATCAAATCCTCCTTATAAATTCACAGGTGAGTTAAGATGCTATCCTGACCATGATTAAAGACTTTCTTGGTGTCAAATCCTTCTTGCTGATATCTCAGAAACAGAAATAGCACTTAATTGAGAGAAAAGGAGAGTGACATTTATTCTTGACAGCTTTAGAAAGGCATTCTCAACTATTTGGATATGTACTCACTACAGGTTAGAAAGAAAGGCTCTGGGGGGGGGGATATGCTAATCACTGGCTACAAAGGGAAAGGGGCAGTCTGGCAAAGTGCTCTTACAATGGTGTGGTGCAGCTCTGGATTCTCTGTCCCTCTCTCTGTCTCTCTCTTTTTCTGTTTCTCCCTCTGTCTCTCTATCTGTCTCTCTGTCTGTCTCTCTGTCTGTCTCTCTGTCTGTCTCTCTGTCTCTGTCTCTGTCTCTGTCTCTGTCTCTCTCTCTCTCTCTCTGTGTGTGTGTGTGTATGTGTGTTTGTATACACCTGGATTATGAAATTTGTCCTAGGTTATGAAATTAAATATGTACATGCATACAATAGTGAACACATCTACCTCTCTCTCTCTCTCTCTCTCTCTCTCTCTCTCTCTCTCCCTATCATCTATCTATTTATCTATCTATCTATCTATCATCTCTCTGTGTAGTTTTTAAAGATTTATGTATTTAAAGAACAAACAGCTTAACAGGTAAGTCAAAAAGATTGAAATGCAGTAAGATGGAAATATAGGTGCTAAAAACAGAATAAACATCAACAAAACTTGTAGCCAAACACTTGACAAGGAGAGTTAGAATAAAAAATTTTCATTTTCCGGTCTTTGCTTTAATATGTAGCATGGGAAATTCAAAAGTCCTCACTCAACTTATTAAGTTATGTAAAAAAGAAACAAAGTAATCCATTTAAATTTCCAAGAATTTTTTTCTCAATAAGTGTTACATGAGTCTTTAAGAAGCAAGCAACTTAAATAAATATTCAGAATATAAGACATAATTAATTTCCAGTGATTCCTATGCTAAGTTGATTCTGTTCTAAGAAATGAAAAAATTCAGAAAAAGTCATATATAACATGTAATATCTAAATATTATACAAATTGAATATTAAAAGACAAATCAGATAATTACTTCTCATGTGCAAATTGGATTTACATATTTTTCAGAAAATGTTTTCCCAAGATAATTGAACACTAAATAAGAGAAGTGTAGTACTTGTGTATTTGAAACAATGTCTTTAATTTTAAATATCATGTAACATATATAATTCCATGAAAATGTACAGGGGTTCGAGTTTCAGTGATTCTGTTGTGTGAATTTAAGTAAGTTGACAAGTATATGGACTATTAATTACATAAAAACAATATAGAATAATTAAAATTTCCAGAGGTTGTTTAAAACATATGTGGATATGTTATAGATGTTATGGAAATATGAAAGATCCGTTGTAAACAGAAGAAAATCTCGCCTTAAAAATGGAAGTACTTTCTTCATAATATTAATTAATGTCCTGGGATAGGTTTTTCTTAAATTATTTTTTTAATCTTTTTAGAGTTCAGTTGTTATTCACCTCCCAGTCTGCCCTCTAACTGCTTGTTTCTCATCCCATACCTCCTTCTCCCCCACATCTTCAAGATGTCACAATCTCCCCACATCCATCCCACCAGACCTCCCCATCCTGTGGAGCGAGCTTCAAGTCTCTCAAGTGTTAGGTGTATCTTCTCTCACTGACTCCAGACCAGGCAGTTCTCTGCTGTGTATGTGTCATTGGGGAGCCTCATATAAACTAACCTCACATATTGACTGGCTGGTGGCTCAATGTCTGAGAGATCTCTGGGGTCCATATCCATTTTGAAATAGTATATATTCCCCAGTATGAATTGTGTATTTAGATTTTATTTTATATATTAAAGAAGCCATGTACCTTGTTATTTTCCTATCAGTCAATGAGTTGGTTTTTTGTTTTTTGCTTTGTTTTGGTTTTGTTTTTGATTTGTGTGCCCAGGCAGGGGGAGGGGTGTTTTAGAAGGGGACTCCTAGAAAGAGGAAACAGTTGAAATGTAATTTAAGAAAATATTTAGTAAAAAGAAAGGACAATAAAGAAAAAGATGCCCAACTCTAATTTATACACTTACAACATAATCTGTATACCAAGGTTCATGGAAGAGGGGATGGAAAGATTGTAAGGACCAGGACAACTGTTGTGAGAGAGTCTCTTCTTCTAAAAAAGATAGGACACAAAGTAAAGGAAGGTATGGATGAAAGAATGACTATTAGAAGAGTTGGTGTCAGGAGATAGAGGTGAATACCATGAAAATAAATGAAGTTCTCAAAGAAGTAAAAAAAAAAAAATGTAAAGAAAGCTGGTCGATGATTCATATAATAAAAATAAGATATAATTTGAGGTTTAATGGAAGTAATAAAATTATAAAGATATTGTACTACTCATGAATTCGTGTGTGTGTGTGTGTGTGTGTGTGTGTGTGTGTGTGTTTGCATTTACATTTGATTCTAAAGAATTAATTGAGCTTTTTGGATTCTTAGTACACAAAACTATATCATTTTCCACTTTGAAATCTCTGGCACAAGCTGTGAAAGATGTATTTTGAACTGAATATTTGTACATTTTAATTGGAATGACTATGAAGCATAAGAAGATATTTGTCATTGTCTCTAATTAAAATATAATTTAAAAACTAGCTGACACTTTCAGCATTTTAATGAGCATGATATTTCAGGTAAAAAACATTTGAAGCCTCTTATTTAATAAGCAAACTTATATTCATAGGAAGTCAACATTTTAGTTAGGCAATATGTTGTGGTTTAATTCTGTTTAGTTTATAGTCTTTCATGAAAATACAAAGTGCTTCCTTATCATTTGTTCCATTATAATATTGTGATTCCCTATTACAGTGGGAAAATTTGCAGTGAAAGCTTATATTCCTATTTCATTTAGATTTACCTTTCATTTCCTCCCTGTAAAAATTTTATCCAGTACCCACATTAGTTATTAAAATTTACCTGATAGTTCATGAGTATTTATAAATTTCACAGCTCATTTTCATACTTATACAATGCTATCTAAATATTTTTTCCCACAAAATATTTATCAAATGTTGTATGCCAAGAACTTGTCTGGTTATGTGGATTACTCCACTGAACAAACAAATAAAATAAAAATAACCAATTGAAATGTGCATGTTATGGTGCCATTGGTATTAAAAATGATATTCATGGTTTTGAGCCCAAACAATTGGATTTGATTATCATTTACTTAAAAGATAATGTCTACACATAAGTGAGTAAGTAACATGCTGACTTTTCTGACTTTCTCTTACCTCACTCAGGATGCTATTTCTCTAGCAAAAACATTCACTTGCAAATTTTACGATATCAGATCTGACAACAACTTTGTATGACTCCATTGTAAAAATGTACCACATTCTCTTTTTTTTCTGTTTAAATGCATACTCATTTTTAATTGGATTATTTGGCTTTTATAGCTGGTTTCCAGAGTTATTTATATAATTTGGATATTAGTCTGCTATCAGATATGGAATTGGTAACAATCTTTTCCTATTCTTTAGGCTATTGCTTTGTCTGAGTAATGATAACTTTTACCTATCAATCTTTTTTCAGTTTAATGAAATTTCGTTATTTAATTGTTCATTTTGTTGCCTATGCTCAGAATGTCATTTCCTATGTATATAAATTCAAGGCTATTTCCTAATTTCTCTTCATTAGGTTCAGTGTATCCAGTTTTGTGGGGAAAAATTATAGGCTGCAGCGGTGGTGTCCAGGGAGACTTCCACGCTGGGGCGGGTCCCACATGCAGGAGGAACATCTATGGTTCCAGTGGCCTGGGGGCTTTGGTGCCAACAGGCCCCAATAACACGAGGAAGTCATTGGTTCCAAAAGGGTTTATTGTCATGGTGGATGGTGGATGGATTTAGATGTACGCTCTGTAAAACTCAGGGCAGTTCCGAGTTATATAGGGAGGGAGAAAGTGGGAGGATCTGGGGAAGATCATGGGAGGATCTGGGGAGGTATGCTTAATTTGCTCTGCCCTCTGGCCTTCATTAGTATGTAAATCCCTAGGCCCTGAGTCCTCTAGTCACACCCTCTACCTGTGCACTTTGGGAGGGGCTGTAATGGCCGGCCTATGTGACTAAGTTTTAAGGAGACTAGACTGCTTTTCAGGACCTTGGGTTTTTGGGGCACACTGAACTCCTGCCGGTTCTCACGCAGAGTCTTGGAGTTCTAGGCAACTGCCCAACCATGACCCAGAATACCCTTACGCAGTCCCACACAGTTGTATGTTGAGGCCTTTGATCCAGTTAGACTTGAGTTTTGTTTAACATGTAAGTATGTATAAATTTCAGCTCTTCTACATTCATATAACTAGTTTGTCAAGCACAATTACTTGGAGAACATTTCTTTTTTGCACTGTGTATTACTATGTTATTTATCAAAAAATATGATGTCACTTAGTGTTTGGAATAATGCCTGGGTCTTCAATTTGATTTTATTAATCAATAAGTCTGTTTATATGCCAATACCATATGGTTGTTATTGTTTTGGCTTTTTAGTATAATTTCAAATAAGGAATAGTTAGGCTTTCAGCAGTTCTTTTAATGTTTAGGACTGGTTTAGCTATCTTGGGTTGATTTTGGCTTTTGTTTTGTTTTATTTTCATATGAAGATGAGAATTCTTTTATGGTCTGTACAGAATTGTCATTGAATTTTGATAGAGATTGCATTGGATCTGTAGATAAAATTTAGGCATTTTACTATGTTAATCCTACCAATCCATGATGAAGGAATTTCACTTCCTTGGTTAGAATTACCCCAAGATATTTTATATTAGTTGAGGCTTTTTTGAAAGGTACTAGTTGCTTGGTTTCTTCATTAATTTGTTTGTCAGTTGTATCTAAGAAAGCTACTACTTATTTGTACAAGTTAATCTTGTAATCTTCTACTTTGATAAAGGTGTCCATTAGCTGTTGGAGCTACCCAGTGAACTTTTAGAGTCTCATATATTATCATATCATCTTTTTAAAAAATACAATTTTACTTACGTTTTTTCAATTTGTATCCTGTGGGGCAAGTAGACCATGCTACCAGACACAAGAACTGGTAAGGTATAATAAACTCAAACTCATGAATATCAGCCTTGAGAATGGTAAGAGGTGGGGCCAACTCCCTGTCTAACTCTGGTTGCTCTGGGCAAGTAACAATGACACCCCATTAAGAGAACAATGACAATCACTTAGGGCAGAACACCTGGAGTATTTCCCTATGTAAATAGAGCATCATTGCCATCTCAAACTGAGCCTATAGGAAGTATCCACCCCTCGATACCACCCAAATTCTCAACTTCTTCTTTGTCCACACGGATAAAGTCCCTACCCTCAAATTATTTCACCAAGAATCATCTGTGATACTGAGCTGTAGCACTTTGGTAAAAAAAAGTTTTCTCTCCTGAGACATTCATCACAGAATCTTGGACCTGCCTGGCTGGCCAGCTCATACCTCTGCACCCACTGATTCTGCCACTGCCTACCTTTGCCCCCCGGCATTGGCACTGCCACTATAGTACGCAAGACCTGTGACACTGGCTACTTGCCTTGTGTGGGCTTCTGTTCTGAGAGGTTTAATATTTTGGCCATTTCCAGCTGGACCAGAGACCTGTAGAATTTATTTGTCCTGGTTCTAAAGAGGACAGCAATATACTCCTGATCTCCTTCAGTTTTATTATTGTTGTAAGTAAGACTTCAAGTACTATGTATATTGAAGAGGAATAGAGAGGAACCACCTGTGGGATTGTGAAAGCTTATTCTGGTTCATGGCTGAGTATGGGCCTAGAACCCTGAGACTCTAAGTGAGAACCGGCAGGTGTTCGGCTGTGTTCCCAGAACTCAGAGTCCTGACACACAGTCTCCTCTCCATAGACATACATTTTTCAGTCACATAGGCCATTACAGCCCCTCCCAAAGTGCACAGGTAGAGGATGTGACCATAGGCCTCAGACCTTAGGGATTTACATACTAATGAAGGACAGAGGACAGAGCAAATTAAGCATGCTTCCCTAGAATCTCCTCCTTCCTCCCTCCCTATTTAACTCAGGACTGCCCTGAGTTTGGGGGCATACTTCCAGATCCATCCACCATCTGCCATGACAATAAACCCTTTTAGAACCAAGGACTTCCTCATGTCATTGGGGCCTGCCATCACCAAATCCCCCATCCTCTGGAACCTTAGACCTTTCTCCTGCATGTGGGACCCACCTCGTGGAAAGCCCCCAGGACTCATCCACCGCTATGGCCCCTTATTTTTTCCCACAACCACCCTGTTTTGTTCTTGATTTTAGTGGAATTTCTTTCTTTCGATTTAAGTTGATGTTGGCTAAGTACTTGCTGTAAACTATCTTTATTACACTGAAGTATGTCTCTTGAATTCTAATCTTTCCAGGTCTTTTATCCCAAAGGGATGTTGGATTGTTGCATCTAAATAAATGATCATTTTGGATGAGTTTGTTTGTACATGGATTACATTTATTGATTTTTGCATATTGAGCTATCTCCTCATTTCTGGGATGAAGCCTACTTTATTATGGTGGCTGATCTTTTTGATGTGTTGTTAAATGTAGTTTGCACGTATATGGTAAGCATTTTTGGATCTATCTTCATAAGAAAAATTGGTCTGTGTTTCTCATTCTTTAATGGGTGTTTACGTTGTTTTGGTATCAAAGAAATTGTAGCCATAAAGTGAATTAGTCAATGTTCCTTCTGTTTATTATGTGAAATAATTTGAAGAGTATTGGCACTGATTTTCCTTTGACAGTACAGTATATTTCTGTGCTAAAACGATTTAGCCCAGGAATATCCTTATCATTCTCCTCCTCCTTCTCATTCTCCTCCTCCTCCTCCGCCTCCTCCTCCTCCTCATCATCATCATCATTTGCTTGGGAGAATTTTAATGTGTGATTCTATGTCATTAGGCAATATGAGTCTCTTCAGATGGCTTATCTGATCAGATTTAACTTTGGTAAGTGATACCTATAGAGACAATTATCCCTTTCTTCTAGATTTTCCAACTTTTTGAAGTATAGACTCTTAAAGATTTCATATGATACTTTAGATCTACAGGGTATCTTTTGTTATTTTCCTCTCTTTTCTTATTTTGGTAAGTTGGATTTGATAATTTTAGTCCATGTGATTAAGAGTTTGTTTATCTTTTTGATACCCTTGAAGAAACAATTCTATTTCAATGATTGTTTTGTATTATTTTCTTTCTTTCTATTTTATTGATTTCAACCTTAAGTTTAACTATTTCTTGCCAACTGCTCTTTTTGGTGTGATTCCAGCTTTTTGGTCTAGAGCTTTCAGGTGTGTTGTTGCTAGTATGAGATCTCTCCCTCTTTCTGTCTCTATCTCCATCTCTCTGTCTCTCTCTTTCTCTCTCACCCAGCTTACTTCTATGAACTTTCCTTTAGAACAGCTTGAACCAATTGATACTTGCTGTACCCAAGTATGTGATCTATTTTGAAGGAAGTTCCATTAAATGGAGAAAGACCTATTCTTTTGCATTTGTGTGAAATATTCTATAAATATCAGGCAGGTACATTTGGTTTATAACATCACTTAGCTCCAATACTCTTGGCATAGTTTTTTTTTTCTGAATAATCTGTCCATTGTTGAGAGTGGGCTTCTGAAGTTTTCCACTATGAATGTGGTTTTGTATATTGGGAACAGACTCTTAGGAATGTGGATAGAGTCCAGCTATGAAAGGATTCACAGGAGAGAGTAGAGAAGAGTGTTCAAGACGGATATGCTTATTTTATCTTCTTGGAATCAGATTAGGCATGGAATAGAGGTCACCAGAGAGAGTCTGCTAAAGCAGTGGGTCTGAGACTGTCAGGTTGCAGAAGAAGTAAAAGAGGGGGAAAATTCATAGATACCTGGTTTCTTGGCAGGAGTGATTTCTGTGCTAGTGGGGGGGGATTTCTGTTGCAATTGGGGCTGAGATAGAGCAACAAGTGAGGAAGAGAGAAAGAAAAACATAAGTATCAAACCAGATACAAAACCTTTGACCCACATATGCCCTGCCTACAAGAGCAATGGTAGTACAGATCTTGTGGGAGTAGCCAACCAGTGTCTACTGTAACTTAAAGGCCCACTCCATAAGAGAAAACCCATACCTGACACTGCTATGTCAGAGTCTATATATTCTAGAAAACTAGGGTAAAAATATATACTAATTTTCTAAGGAGTATACATTTAAATGACTTCTAATGATATACTGCTATACTTAAAGAGCTTTGTCTGATTCAGTGATCATTAATCAGTATATTGGTTTTGTGAGTTAACTTGACACTAGTTAATGTTATCAAAGAGAAAGGGGCCTCAGTTAAGGGATGCCTTCATGAGATCTAGCTATAAGGAATTTTATCAATTAGAGCAATATTGGGGGAGGCAGATTAGGCTAGTAATCCTGGGTTGTACAAAAAGGCATGCTGAGCAAGCCAGGGAATGCAAACCAATAAGCAGCACCTCTTCATGACTTCTGCATCAGCTGTTGCTTCCAGGATCCTGTCCTATTTGAGTTCCAGTCTTCACTTCTTTCACTAATGAACAGCAATAGTATAGTATAAGCCAAATATAACCTTTTTTCTCAAACTTTTTTTAGATTATGATATTCAGTCCTAAGCAATAAAAATCTTATGTAAGACAGATAGAAAAGCTTCTTCCTGCAGAAGATAAATATAGAAACTCAAAGCCAGATATTATACAGAGAGTGGCTATGGAACACACAGTTGTAGGGCTGTCTCCATGAAATCTCTCTCCTGAGAGCTTAAAGAACCCCTTAGAATAAGATGCAGAAAGAGTGCAGAAGCCAGAGGGAATATAGGACACCAGGGAAAAAGACCCTCTAATTCAACTGAGCAAGTCTCATATTAAATCACAGAGACTGAAGCAGCAAAAACAGAGTCTATGTGTTTCTGCACTGGGTCCTCTGAGTACATTTTAAAGCTTTGAGTTTAGTATTTTTATCAAACTCTTTAATGTCTGAGTAAGTACTAGTCCAATTTTCATATCTACTCAGTGTCAGTGTTCTTTTCTTAAGATGGGTAGTTGGATCGCTTTCTCCAGTCTTTATGCAATTTTTTGTTGTTATTGTTTGTTTGTTTTTTGTTTTATCTCATATGATTTGTAGGACCATGAAAGGAGAGCTAAACCAGCTATGACCCAGCCAAGGGAGTCACTGCGACTAGAACTCTCATACCCTCAGGGTACAGCCAGAACTCATCCTTCCCCCTCTCCTCTTTGGCTACAAACTCATCTAGCCCATACATCCCCACTTTGGTCTCAGTCCTTCCCTGGCCTTCCAGAGGTGCCTGAGAGTCCAAGGGCCTGAGACCCTACCAGTTCCTAACCACCTTTTGTCCTGGAAACCCCCAACCCAAGACTTCTGGCCCCCTGCAGGACCTCTGACTGTGCTCTTCCACCTCAAGCAAAGTCTTGTGGCTTCGCATAGCCTGATGTCCCAGCACCAGCCTGGAGTCAACACAAATTCTAGTACCTCTGTCCCCACAACAGCCCCTGACCATGTGGTGAGACAGAGGCAGGACTCACACATCAACCCAACAGGGCCTACACACACTACAATCCAATACTTAGTGTGTTGTGTCTTGTTTGGTTGTTATCTTCCAGAAGCCTGGTCTTTCCTAATGAGATACAGAAAGGGATTAGATCCAGAGGGAAGGGTGGTTGGGAGGGACTAGTAAGAATATAAGCAGAGAACAAGTATTAACACAGTATATTAAATGGGAAAAGAATAAATTTTTAGGAAATGAAAAAAAAATAACAGAGTGGATATAAAAACAGAGTTCATTTTTTCTGCTGCATCAAAGAAACATGCTTAAATTCCAGGATCTCCATCATTGCAGGGTAAAAGAATGGAAATAGATATTCCAAGCAAACATACCTAAGTTGCAAGCTAGAATAGCCATTTGAGTATCTGACAAAATAAACTTGAAAGCAAAATTAATCAGAAGAGACAGGAAAGAACACCATACACTCATCAAAGAAAAACTCAACCAAGATGAAAGTTTAATTCTTTTTTCATCACAATATTTAACAATAAATACAAGTATATAATATCAGGGCATCAACATGAGTTGATAAACTATGTAGACATAATTCCAATGCTATAATAAGAGGGATAAATTTAAATTCTCAACATTTGATTCACACATAAAATTAACTTAAAAGACATTAATGATCTCCCAAAATTGATTAGTTCTGTACAAGTAAGTCATTTTTTTTTAAAGATAAACACCTTACCAGGTTCTAAGTAGTGTGCTCAACAAACATTTCTTAGAGTTAAGAGTTTTTTCTGTAACAATCAAATGGATACTCAAATATCACAAAAACTCAATACTGAGAAAAATGTGTCTTTATCGTATTCACTGTTGCTATTTATTTTGAGTTTATATGTGTGTGTGTTTTCGCTTCATGTAATATATACCATATGAGTAGCTGGTTTCCACAGAATTAAGAAATGAGCATCAGATCTCCTGGGCCAACCCAGATGTCCCACAACATAAGACAGAATAGAGAAAATGTGGTTCACTTGCACGATGGAATACTGTTCAGCTATTAAAAACAGGGGCATCATGAATTTTTCAGGCAAAAGATGAAACTAGAAAATAATCATTCTGAGTAAGGTAACCTAGAACCTAAAGAATATGCATGATATTTACTCACTGACATGTGAATATTATTTATAAAGTACAGAATAGCCATGATATACCCCACTGACTAAAATAAATTAAACAACAAGAAAGGGTCAAGTGAAGTTGCTTCAATCCCACTTAGAAGGGGTAACAAAATAATTATGTTAGGCAGAGGGAGGGGATGAATATGTGTGGGAGAGGGGAGTGGGAGAGAAAAGTGGTGTTGGAGAGGAGAGAACCCAGAAGACCTGGAAAATGAATGAAAAGATGCAGCTCCCAGGAGTATGGGTACAGAGAGCCTCTAGAATGTCTCAAAGTACTGGGATGAGGGAGGCTTCCAAGATTCAAAGTGAAATTCAATTCTTAACATCTATGCTCTGAATTCTAGAACACCCAAGTTTGGGGGAAAAAAGAAAACAAAACACACTAGCTTAAATTATATATTGAAACTTACACACTGATAGTGGGAAATGTCTGCCAATAGGTCATGCAGACAAAAACTAAATGAATAAAAAATGGTGGAGTGAACTGAAATTATAAAGCAAACTACCTAGTAGATATTTATAGAATAAGTCACACAAACACAAAACAATATTCCTTGTTCTCAGACGCTCACAAAATTCTCTCCAAAATTTAGCACTTACTGAGACACAAAACAAGTCTCAGCAGACACAAGAAAATTGAAATAACACCACATATCTTTTTGACCACCACAGATTAAATCTGTATAACAATGCAGAAACAACAGAAAAATTACAAAGTCATGGAAACTGAAAACTCAATACTGAGTGAAAAATGTTTTAAGACTGAAATTAATAAATATATGAAACACTTCTAAAATTGAATGGAAAAGAATGCATACCCAGCCTTAGGGGACACAATGAAGGCAGTTCTAAGAGGGAAGTTCATAACATTGAGTCCTAAATATAAATATTGGAGAGATATCATGTGAGTAACTTCACAGCACACCTGAAAACTACAGATAAAAAAGAAATTCTACTTAAAAGAAGTAAATCATAGAAAATAATCAAACTCAAGGATGAAATCAATAAAACAAACAACACATGCAGATACACACAGAGAGTCACACACATATACACACAAATACACACTCATTCAATAACAAAGAATTTAGGAAAGAGTTATTTCTTCAAGAAAATCAATAAGATTGACCAATCCTTACACAAATTAACCTGAAGTCATAGAGGAATTAATCAAATGAAAAATTAGAAATGAAAAAAGGGAAATAACCAAAGACACAGAAGGACACTGGAGATTCACAAGGACATAGTTTTAAAACTTGTTCTCCCCCAAGTTAGAAAATATATAAGAAACATATTTTCTCACTACACACCACTTACCAAAGTTAAATCAATATCTGATATGCAAATTAAACAGACTTATAAGCTATGAATTATCTTTTGTTATTTTAACTTGGTTTCCTTTAGTTTTTAGTTTAATTTTGACAACTTCAAAAATATATACAATGTGTTGTGATCATATTGACTTTCTGTTACCCCTTTTCATCCTCTTCTCATAGTTTTTTTAAATTTTTTTTATTGTTTACTTTATTTATTTACATTTCAAATATCATTCTCTTTCCTAGTTTCCCCTCCACAAAACTTGTATCCCCTCCCTCTGACTTTATGAGGGTAATCCCCCCAATTCTCTTAAATAAACAAGAAATCACAACAAACAAACAAACACAGGGCTAGGTTGTTTTAGTGTGAAAATCTGTCAGCATTTCAAAAAAGAATTCATCATAATATTCCAACAATTATTCCACAAAATTGAAAAAAGAAGAATAATTGCTCAAATTGATTACTGAACTCTCAGGTGTTTTTTTTTTTTTTGACCAAAACCACATAATGAACCAACAAAGAATGAGAATTACATACCAATTTCTCTGTGAACATAAATTCACACATTCAATACACACTTCAAAACCAAAAAGAAACTACATCAAAAACATCATATACCATGATTGTAGAGTTTCATCCTAGAGATTCAGTAAGGGTTCAACTTAATTTAATCTAATAATGTAATCTATTTTATAAACAAAACTGAAAGACAAAAACCATGTGGTCATCTCATTAGATTTAGTAATGTCCTTAGACAAAAAGTATATACATTTATGAAAGAATTTCTAGAAAGATCAAAGAATTAAGGTACATACCATAACATAATAAAGGCCATTTATTTCAAATACTAAGCCAATATCAACTTAAATGGAAGAACTATAAAGCAATCTCACAGAAAGCAGAACAAGAAAAATTATTCACTCATACTTCTTCAAAATAGTACTTAAAGTCTTACTTAGAGCAATAATAAAACTGAAAGACTTCAAGAAAACACAAATTACATTAACAGATTTTCATATGTTGAACCAACCATTCATCCTTGGAATGAAGCCTACTTGATCTTGGTGAGTGGTGGTTTTGATGTGTTCCTGGATTTGATTTGCAGGAATTTGATTGAGTATTTTTGCGTTGATATTCAGAAGCAAGATTGATTTGAAGTTCTCTTTTTTGGTTGGGTCCTTGGATGGTTCAGGTATCAAAGTAAGTGTAGCTTCATAGAATGAGTTAAGTAGTCTTCCTTCAATTTCTATTTTATGGAACAGTTTGAGATTGGGATGTAATGTAAATAAAAAATAAACTATGAAAAATATGAAAGAATTGTAGGAGGTATCACTGATTTCAAGTTGTACAACAGAGATGTAGTTACAAATGAAATAAAATAAAATATAAAAATACAACTAGTATATGACAAAAACTCAGAGAGGTTGATCAGTGGTATCAAATTGAAGTAATATAAATAAATCCACATGCCTGGGAACTTTTGATATTTGATAAAGAATACAGAAACACACAGTATAGAAAAACCAATTGAAACCCTCATGAAATAGTGCTGGCCTCACAGATGGCTGCATATAGAATACTTATAGATCCGTATTTACTACACTGTGCAAAACACATCTCCAAGTAGATCAAAGACATTGACATAAGATCAAATAAACTGAACCTGATAGATGACCAAGTAGCAAACAACTTTGAAAATAATGGCACATTAAAAGACTTCTAAATAGTATACTGTTAGAACAGGAGCTAAGATTAGTAATTAATTGATTTGAACTCAGAATCAGGAATGGTGGCTTATCACTTTATCCCCATCAGCTAGAATTCAGAGGTTGAGGCCAGACTCCTGTAGAGCAAGTTCCAGACAGTCAAAGCCACAGAGGAAAAGCCTGCCTTGAAATACCAAAAGGAAACTAATAAACAAATTAATTAATTAACAAATGAACAAACAATTAATGAATTAACAATGAACAAAAATATATAAAAATAATTGTGACTACATGAAACTGGAAAGATTCTTCATGACAAAAGATATCACTATTCAGATAATGAGGTAGCCTATAAGAGGAGAAAAATTGTATCAACTATGCATCTGAAAGGATTTATTATTCAAAACGTATAAAGAATTAAAATACCCTAGATATCAGAAATAATAATGCAATTTAAACTAGGGTTCACATATAAACAAAATTTTCAAAAACAGATACTAAAAGAGTTGTGAACATTGAAAGAAATGTTCAATGCTCTTAACCACCAAGAAATTTGAAATTAAACTTTTTTCTTTTTTGTTTTATTAATTTTTTTTTACAATCCAGATATTATTACCCCCCATCCATCCTCTGAATATTCCATTTCACATACCTCTAACCCACCCCTCTGTCTCCACAAGGATATCCCTACCCCAATTGACCTCTAAATCCCTGGGGCCTCCAGTCTCTTGAAGGTTAGGAACATAATCTCTGATTGAACACAGACCTGGCAGTACATGTGTTGGGGGAATCTCATATCAGCTGGTGTATGCTGCCTTTTTGGTGGTCAAATGTTTGAGAGATCTAGGGGCTCCAGATTAATTGTGACTGCTGGTTCTCCTAGAGTGTCACTCTCCTTCTCAGCTTCTTTCAACCTTTCTCTAATTCTACCACAGGATTCAGCAGCTTCTGTTCATTTGTTGGGTGCAAATATCTGCATCTGACTCTTTCAGCTGTTTGTTGGGTCTTCTGGATGGTGGTCATGTTAGGTCCATTTTTGTGAGCATTCCATAGTCTCAGTAATAGTGTCAAGTCTTGGGGCCTCCTCTAGAGCTAGATCCAACTTTGGGTCTGTCACTGGATCTTCTTTTCCTCAGGCTCCTCTCCATTTCTACCCCTGTAGTTCTTTCAGACAGGAACAATTATGGGTCAGAGTTTTGACTGTAGGATGGCAATACCCTCCATCACTTGACGCCCTGTTTTCCTGTTGGAGGTGGGCTCTTTAAGTTCCCTTTCCCTACTGTCAGACAACCTACTTGAACTTTTATCTTATTCCCTTCAAAATGGTTAGAGTCAATAAAATCAAGTGGCCCCTTATGATGGCAAGGATTATAGTAAGGGATAATGTCATTCTTGATGGTAGGAGTACAAAGTTATACAGACGCTATGGAAATCACTGTGGAACATTTGAATCCATCTGCCTCAATATACAACAACACCTCTTCTGGGAATACATCCAAAGGACTCTTCATCCTACTACAGAAACAGACTCTCAAACATTTTCATTGATTCATTAGTCACAAATTCTAGAAATTGGAAACAAATTTGATGCTCCTTAACAAAAGAAAAGACAAAGAAAATGTGTTAAATTTACGTAATAAAATATAATTCAGGATTTAAAAAATGAAATCAGCAAGTAAATAGGTGAAATGAAAAAAAAAATTATCTTGAGTGAGGTATCCAAGACTAGAAAGGCAAAAATGGTCCGTAATCACTTACATACAGATATTAGCTTCTAAGTTAATGGCAACAAAGGTATAATCAGTATAATCACAGAATCACAGAACTTAGGTAGAGAAGTAGGAGGGAGAAATAGAACTTATTAGGAAGTTGAAACAGTATAGTAAATAGTTATAGGTGAATAGGGTAAGGCCTGGAACATGAGGATCAAGTAGGTGTGACGAAATGGAGATGAGGGAAGGGTTATGAGAAGAGAGGGGTAAAAGGCCATTGCAGGGTATAGAAGCCAAATATAGTAGAAATATCGTAGAATATATATATATGATGTGTGTGTGTGTGTGTGTGTGTGTGTGATGGACAAAGTCACAACTAAATATGTCCTGTCACCAAATAAAGCTGTTATTCGAGGGATTGGATTACATATTAAGTTGTTGGCCAAAGGATTTTTAGGGGAATATCCCAGCAACCTGAAGCACTGTGCTGAACATAAGTTTGTTGTCCATACACTGATAGTAAGGCACTAATGCTGAAGACAAGTCCCTCAACATGGAGAAGGGAATCTGGTTTCTTTGGGACAAGAAGGTACTCTGTGAGCTACAAAATTTGAAATGTAAATACCAACCCAGCCACAAAATCTTTGATCTAGAGTCACAAAACTTGTTGGAGGAACCAATCAATATCTGATTTGTCTTAATGCCCACATTTGAGATAGAACTCATACCCAACACTGCTTGAATGACCAAGAACCTGACTCGATATTTGTAGGTTAGTACAAATACTACTGCTCTATAAATAAGAGGTAAGTAATTAAGTAAATAAACTAATACATATCAATAAATGACTCTGAATTACATTCTGCCATACTCAGATTACTTTGTTGCTCAGCCACCATCACAGGTACGTTCTGATAAAATAGTAGATGGGAAGAAACACAGAGACCCACAGCCATGCATTCTGCATAGAGTTAGAGACCTTGGAACACTCATCCCTAAGCAGGATGTCTCCATCGAATTCTTGCCCTCAGGGCTCAAGGAAATCTTCAGACGAGAAGACAGAAAGAGAGTAAGAATCAACGGGGATAGAGGACTTGAAGGAAATAAGCCTCTCAAATCAACTCTGCAAAGTTCAAATGAACTCACAGAGAGTCAAGCAACAAGCACAAGACTCACAAAGGTCTACCCAAGTCCCCTGCACTTATATTATGTCTTCCAGCTGGAATTCCTGAGTGTGCAAATGAGTATGTCTCTTATTTTTGTGTCTTCTCTTGGGCTCTGTTCCTTTCACACATCCAATTATGAGATGTTAACTTTTGGTTTAATATACTATATGAAATGTAATATAGCATAACATACCAATGCATAGCATAGCATGGCATGGCATGGCATGGCATGGCATAGCATAGCATAGCATCCTGTCATTTCCTATGTAATCCAATCATTTTGATTCCTGGCTTTCTTTTACCCTTTGGCCTCCTGGCTGTTGCCCAGGTTTCCCCTATCTTTAACTCTCCCCCTTCCACTCCCCTTCTGTCCATATGGCCCAGCTCAGTCCAGACAAGTACATATACTTCATACATTCCTGTAGATCCCTGTCTCTGGCTATGCTCATCCACATATCTGCAATAAAACTTATCCAAAATGCCTAAAAGCAGCCATGCTTCTTTTCCTTTTTATTTTTATTTCTTTCACCCATTTAGAAGTCTGCTTATTTTCTAATGCTAGAGAGAAAAAGAGTATATCTGGATGGGAGTGAGAAAAGAAGGAACCGGGAGAAACGGAGGGAGGGAAAACTATAATCTGAATACATTGTATAAGGGAAATAGATTTGCAATAATAGGGGGAAAAGCATGTATCCAAAGTACTTTTTAAATACTCAATGCTAACCTGAATAACCCCTTCTAAAACCCATCCCACTCAGTAGTATATCTTTAGACAAGGGAGGAAAAGAAAAGCATTTTAAGGTATTTACTTCTTCCAAAATCCTAAAGAAGGTTAAAAAAATCAGTTAATCTTTCTTTTCAGCACACTATGTATTTTTGAATTTAAGTTCTTGCTTTCTGTTTAACTCATAAATATTTTCACATTACTTGACTGTGTAATTGACATATAACACTGTCAAAATTTGGAAATTAATGTTTTTGAGAATTAGAAATTTTTAAATTAATTAATTTATATTTTTACACATCATATTTTATCCCTCTTGTCCACCCTCTGACTGTTCCACATGACATATATCCGACCCATCCCCTTGTCTCCACTAGGCTGTTCCCATCCCCCAACCCCCACCCCACCTGACCTGTAAACTCCCGGAGCCTCCTTCTCTTGAGGATTAGGTGCATCATCTGTGATTGAACACAGACCCAGAAGTTCTCTGTTGTATATGTGTTGGGGGCCTCATATCAGCTGGTGTATGCTGTCTTTTTGGTGGTCCAGTGTTTGAGAGATATTAGGGTTCCAGATTAATTGAAACTGCTGGTCCTCCTACAGGGTCTCCCTCCTCCTCAGCTTCTTTCAGCCTTTCCCTAATTCAACCACAGTGGTCAGCATCTTCTGTTCATTTGTTGGGTGAAAGTATCTGCATCTGACTCTTTTAGCTGCTTGTTGGGTCTTCTGGAGGACAGTGATGATAAGTCATGATAAGTCCCCTTTTGTGAGCCCTCCATAGCCTCAGTAATAGTGTCAGACCTTGAGACCTGCCCTTGAGCTGGATCCAACTTTGGGCCTGTGGCTGAACCTTCTTTTCCTCAGGCTCCTCTCCATTTCCATCCCTGTAGTTCTTTCAGACAGGAACAATTATGGGTCAGAGTTTTGACTGTGGGATGGCAACCCCCTCCCTCATTTGATGGCCTGTCTTCCTGATGGAGATGGGCTCTATAAATTCCTGCTCCCTACTGTTGAGCATTTCATCTATGGTCCCTCCCTTTGAATCCTGAGAGTCTCTCACCTCACAGTTCTATGTTGCATTCTGGAGGGTCCCCTCAACCTCCTACCTCCCTAGGTTGCCTGTTTTCATTCTTTCTGCTGCCCCCCAAGACTTCAGTCCTTTTCCCTCACCCAATACAAGATCAGGTTCCCCTCCACACCCCGCAACAACTCATCTACTTTCTCTTCCAGGTCCCTCCCTCCCTTCCCATTTGTGATTGCTTTCTTCTCCCTCCCCAGTGGGACTGAAGTGTCTCCAATTGGAACCCTCAGCTTATTGACCTTTTTGAGTTCTGTGGACTATATCTTGGCTATTCTGTACTTTTTTTTTTATAATATCTACTTATTGGTGAGTGCATACCATGTTGACCTTTTGGATCTGAGTTGCCTCATCTAAGATGATGTTTTTTTATATCTATCCATTTCCATGCAAAACTCAAGATGTTTTGTTCTTAATAGCTGAGTAGTATTCCATTGTGTAAATGAGCCACATTTTCTGTATCCTTTCTTCTGTCATGGGACATCTGGGCTGTTTCCAGCTTCTGGCTTTCACAAATAAGGCCACTATGAACATAGTGCTACATGTGCCCCTGTGGCATGGTGGGGCATCTTTTGGGTATATTCCCATGAGTTGTATTGTTAGGTCTTCAGGTAGATCTATTTTCAATTTTCTCAGGAACTTCCAGATTTAGAACTTTCATCATTAAGAAAAAATAAAGTTTTTATTTCCACCCAACTGATAACAATCTCTCTCT
>NW_021604591.1:11029472-11046023 GCF_004785775.1 Grammomys surdaster
CCCCCCCCCATTTTCTGGTTAGTGAATTTGAAAACAGTATAGTGATTAGCTTGTAAGAGCTCTGACCTTATCAATTGATTAGATTATTAATTAGTTCATAAATTTGGGTGTGATTGAAATTATAAATATTGCTAAAGAGGCCATTTCTTTGGAGGCATGGATGTCAGTGCTCTATTCTGTTCTAGACTTTGCACTGCTTCCCAAATTCTAGAATGAATCTACTTCTCTCTATGCATGCTGCAGCCTGTATCCCATAACTGACTCTAAGAGAGAAACCACACAATCTAGTGGTCAGAGTTTTAATTCCCTGAAGCAACAAACTGAAAGAAATCTTCCCATCTTTTATGTTGTTCGGATCCAATATTTTAGTACAATAGAAAACAGGTGAACAGAGATTCAAATATTCTATTAAATGGAAAAATTATTCATATCATGGTTTTCTGAAGAAATTATTACATATATTTTCATACTGTTTTCTCCACCTCAACTTCAAATTAGCTACTAACTTTTCATTTGGTTGACAAACTTACATTGTAGTCAAATTTTAGTGGAGTCTATGAAAACTGAAAATGTTTCTTTTTAAGCTGCAAAAATATTTTCTGTGACTCACACTAAATCATGTTTTGCCAGAAGCTGTAAATTTTGCTGATTTTCTTTACATTGATATTTTACCAGTATTTTTATCAACTATAAAGAATGATTATTTTTGTCATTTCTATAGAAATCAATTTAAATGTAGATGCTTTATTATTTAGGATTGTCTAAGGATGGATAAAACATCCATTTTAAAAAGTGTGTCATCAGACTAAGCAGACATCTTCTTTTTATTACTTCTTTTTTATTGGTTATTTTATTTATTTATATTTCAAATGTTATCCCCTTTCTCTGTTTCACAAACTCCCATTCCATCCCTATCCCCCATTCCCCCAACATCTATGTACACCCACCCATTCACCCATCTCTGTCTCACTGCCATGGAGATAGACAAAACCCAAGTGAAGTAGTTAGGGGAAGAACTGAAGGAGCTAAAGAGATGCAACCCCAGAGGAAGAACAACAATATCAACCAACCAGAGCCCCCACCCCAGAGCTCCCATGGACTAAATCGCCAACCAAAGAGTTCACATGGAGGGACCCATGGCTCCAGCTGCTTATGTAGCAGAGGATGGCCTTGTCAGGCATCAAGAGGTCCTGGTCCTGAGCAGACAACTCCTTTCTTGTCAATTGTAAATAATAGTCCTGTGAGTCATTTTTGGATTTTCAAGATACTATGACCACAATACAATACAATATATAAATGTGAGTTGCCATTTCAACATCATTTGTAATCCCCATTTTCTTAATCCAGGTTAGAGGCCCAGGCAGATTTTTAAAAATTTTATTTGATACACAGATGACAGATCACCAGGCAAAACAGGTTGGTGAAAATGTTGTAGACATTCAGTGTCTCATTATATTGCATTGCTCATGTACTCATGAACCAATCGTAAGAATGTGGCTTCTAGAGATTTTTACAGTCTGACTTAGTCTATGAAATCAGGAAACTAAACTCTGTGCACACCAGCAAGGGAAACAGAGCTTCCACTGTTCTATGAAATATGGCTCAGTTTTAATAGAATACAAGGCAGTTAATACATTTATCTCATTGGACTGTTGTTCATTGATGAAGTACAAATCTTAGTTCATTACCCATCTTCAGAGTGAAGGTGAAATATGGGAACCACTATAGTCTCCTTCTCTATCCTAGTCTTCTTTTGAGATGAAGTTGACTGCTTTATATATTCAAAAAATACTTGTCAAGACTTTGGGTCCTTAAATTTCCACAAATGTCTATACGATTAGAACAGCCATTCTGGAGAAGAACTTCACTGTGGATTTCATACATGAGTTGTGTTGAAGTTTTTAAGCTTTCTATGATCCAATTTTATATTTTATATATATATATATATATATATATAATCAAGCTAAATTATTTTATAAAACAAGCTTGCTTCTAACTTATTGGTTACGGTATTGTTTTAGCAATTAGCTGTAATACAGTGAATCCATTTTAAACACAGAAAACACAAACCAGATATTTTCATGATTTTTGTATGTGCATGTCTACATTTGTGTGTGTGCATGAATGTATTAGTTTATGTATGACTATGTGATAAAAGTGAGTATAGTGTACATGCATATTCTTGTGAGTTGTGCATGGCTGTTTACTTACACAGGGTTAGGGAAGGACTGATGAGTTCCTTATGTAGTCCTTTGGTGCTTTTTGTCTGTCAGACAGAGTCTCTCACTGGACTTATCGTTAGGTTTTCAATATGCTCCTGAGGTGTTTAGGAAAAGGTTCTAATTTTTCAAGTAAAGGTCCTAATGCTTGTACAGCAAACACTCTTACTACCAAGCCATCTATCCAATCCTGAATAGTTTATTATTTTTATGGGCAGATGGAATGTTCTGCTTACTATTTTATAAAGATATTGACATCATAGCTGGATAAATAAACACAGACTAAACATAATACCCAGAGGTTACTCAGAAATTTTTAACAATACATATTTTAAAGCAATCAGCTTGGTAACATTACAGTTCAAATTAGAATCCATACTTATGATGCTCACCAACTGTCATAACTTTTATCCAGAACTATGATATATAATGATACTATAATTTGATGATGCAAACACTTGGAGCAAATAAACAAGAAATTCTTCAAGTGAAAACCCTAAGAAGACTGAGGGATATGCACCTCAGTACAGAGTCTGTACCTCAATCTCATATCCTACTATTCTCATTCCTGCTTAAATTGCCATATACTTATTTGCTGACCTGGGTGAAATGTGTTTGGGCATGTAGGTTGATAATCATTAGTTTAATAGCAAATAACCACATACAATGTGATTACATATCATATTCATCTTTCTGATTCTGGGTTATTTCCCTCAGGATGAGTTTTTCTAGTTAAGTCTATTTGCCTTCAATTTTCATGGTGTTATATTTAACAGATCAGTAATATTCCATTATGTAAATGTAACATATTTACTTCATCCATTCTTTATGACTGAGTGTTATAGCTGGATCTTGAGGGGTTATCATATTGATTTTTTTATACCATGTTGATTGCTATACAACTTTGTACTCCTACCAGCAATGGAGGAGTTTTGTGCTTATTCCACATCCTCTGTTGGTTTGGATACAATGTTGGTAAAAATCTTCTCCCATTCTGCATGCTGCTACTTTTGTGTGTGTATGATGTATGGTCCTGTGTAGGCTTGTTGCCCCAGCGAAGGGGGATGTTAGAGGGGTGAGGAGGAAGTGAATGAGTAGAGTCAAAGGGGACCTGCGATGGGGTGGGAGTGAGTGGAGGAAAGAGTAGAAAAGGGTACAACATTTGAAATGTAAATAAATAAAATAATTAATAAAAAGGAGAACAAGAATTGTGTGATTTTATTTTTATTTTTTAATTCAATTTTATACTTATTCACTTTACATCCCTCTCACTGTTGCCTTATGGACTTCTGACAATCCCTCCAGATACCTCAACTCCCATCCTCCACACTGTTCTTCTCTGAGTGGTTGGGGGCATTCCCAGACCCTGGTACCTTTGTGAGCTTAGGTGCATCTTCTCCCACTGAGCCAGTCAAGCCATTCCAGTTTAACTGGGATGAACATACCCCACATACAGGCAACAACTATTGGAACAGTACCACTCCAGTTGTTAGGGACACACATGAAGACCAAGATTCACATATACTACATATGTACAAGGAGGCCTAGGTCCAGCCTCTGACTAAATTATATATCCTACTAAACAAACAAACAAGTACTAGTAACTCTGAAATTGATAATGAAATATAGCGACAAATAAGACACTTTATCTTTGTAACATGTTAGAAATTTCTCAAGATTATCTTTAGTTTTCTATAGCTTTCAGAAAAATAAATTCTGAACATGAACAATCACAAAATATATTTATTACAGGTAGCCCCAAAGGTCATGAGTCTAGACCTGTGTCATTTGGATCAAATCTGACATTAGAAGGACTTCTTTGGATGTAGAAGCTCGAAATTTACTCTTCTTTTACCTTTTTTTTAATCTTCTGTCTCATGTGTCATTTTCATTTTTAGATCAGTTGTTCTTTCATACACTGCATAATTTTAAAACAATAGCTTCTAAATCCCTGTTCTACTACTAACATCTCTTCTGGTGCCCCTGGGCCCATCTACACACTCCTTTATAATGACCATAGTTGAAGTCAGTTGAATGTGAGATGTTGTTAAGATGTTAAAAGAATTGAAAATAAACAAAGAAACCATTATAAAGAGAACTACTGATAATAGAAAAGTTAAAACTGGAAGACTTA
Organism: Grammomys surdaster; assembly: GCF_004785775.1. Taxonomy (NCBI): domain Eukaryota; kingdom Metazoa; phylum Chordata; class Mammalia; order Rodentia; family Muridae; genus Grammomys; species Grammomys surdaster. The sequence continues at coordinate 11,033,826 of NW_021604591.1, forward strand.
TATCTTTAAGGAAGAAATTTTAACTCCAGAAAAAGTGATGTGCTTGTATCTGAAATTGTTTTTATCCATAGAAAATGGATCGGTACAGATTGAAGATGCTTTATTTCAGGTAGTGAAGGATGATACATGGTAGGTTTTGATATCTGTTTTCAGGTGACATAAAAATGAAAGAATCCACATGAATAATGGTACAAGAAGGCCATTATTATGTATGTATAATATATCCATCCCCTATATGAAGTTCTGATATTTTAGTATAGTAGTACATGCAGAAAAAATAATACTCATGCAGAACACTGACAATGATTTTCAGCGCTCAATGTGACTGGCAGTAATTCCCTAAGTTACTCCAGGCACTCTCTAGGTTTTCTGTGGATAGTAGAGCTAATATCTTATATTACATATTTATAAGCAATCTATCCTATATTGATGCATTGTAGCCAATGTCTAGATAATTCTGATGGATCAGAACAAATGGATTAAGAAACATGTCAGTATTTCTGACATGTGTCTTTCTTTAGTTTAGATCTTCCTTGAAGGGATAGTTAAATATTTGTTTGCTTACTAGCCAAATGCCAATACATGAAAAAATAAGAACTCAAATAAGGTAGTGAATATAACAGAACTTGGAGGAGTAAAGTGAGTTTGAGACAGGAGGTTTCATAATGATGGTACTACCAATAGAATGACTAAAATGTTCTGACAAATGGTTATTTATTATGCCACTTCCTCATTAATCATTAACCAAGAAAATATCCCACAGTCATGCCAAAAGATTGCTATCACAGAAGCTACATTTTCAAATGATGTTCCCTGTTCCATGGGGACCTTTAGTTCATACTCAACTGTTACTTTTTTTCTAATATATCATACAAGATATAACTTTTTTAAAATTCACTCTTGAAAAGCAATAAGCATATTCTGTTACTATCTTTCAGAAGCAAACTAATTTTGTTTCTGAAACTCATCAGTTTCCAATAGTTCTCTGTATTCACTTAGCTTAATTTCTTTATGGTTCCTTGTTAAATTTTCTTTTATTACACTGAATTATGGTACTACATGGTACTATGTGTAATGATTGTATTCATGCATGACTTATACACTAGGAAATGAAATTTTTCAGCTTATATTTGATGCATTTAAATGGACATTTACACTTAAAATTTCCAATAACAGTGGAAGGTGATGTTGAACATATAGAAAAGACAATGAAAATATTTATAAGCTCTAAGACTTTATCTAATGAATGGCACCTTCTTTCAACAAGTTAGATTAACTATGCTAATATCATTAAGGACTTAAGAGTATCATTTAGTTTTGGCATTCAGAGTAATATAAGGAACCCATCTGGTATAAGTTCTATCAGGCTACCTGGACATGGTGAATCTGGAAGTATGCTATTCCATAAAATTATTTTTCAGAAAAGCTGAATAAATAATTTATGATTGTACTTTACATAACTGACTGTGCTGTGGGTATCCGTAGCATTCAAAGTCTATCATACTGACATCTTACTGACTCCTGCTCCAGGCTACTTTCTTGCCCAGTTGACATTTACATAGATATTCTCTTTGATGGGAGCATTCTCTTTTTCTAAGACATACAAAGATGTGCCACCCTTATCTTATGTGAGTGAGTGAGTGAGTGAGTGAGTGAGTGAATGCATGTGTGTGTGTGTGTGTGTGTGTGTGTGTGTGTGTGCATGTGTGTGCATGTGTGTATTCACATGTGGGTATGTGTATGAGGGGAGAAGAGATGTTTTTATATATTAATGTTATGTTGAGTTTGTGTGTGTAGGGGCATGCATATGTGTTCAGAAGTCAGAGCTCAAATGTGGTTATGATTCTTTAATCACTGTCTATCTAGACTTTGAGACAAGACACTGATTAGCAAGTCTGGCAGAAAGGTAAGTTCCAGCAAACCAACTGCTAGTTTTTCCCAGTGTTAGTCTTGTACATGCATCTATGTGCAATTTATAAATAGCTTGTTTGTGAATCAAACTCAGGTGCTCATAGGCAGACAAGCACTTCACTCACTGATCAGTGCTCCAGTCCTTGATGTTATTTTCAGTGTTCTTTATCATTTTACTCATGTCAACTTTTATTTAATTAATAGTAGTCAAGGTACCACTAAGCACATATTTTTTAAATGCATTTAACTTTAGTATAATGCCTTTGCACATACATTTAACAAGGACCTTAGCAAACATTTAGCAAGATCTTCTAAAAAGGGATATGGATCTCCTTTCCTACTGTTATGCCAAGATTGATGTGTCAGGTTTCAGATGTTGCATGTAACCATTATCCAACTTTATTTTCCTATTAAAGTTTTTGCATATAATTTTTACTTCATCTATATATTAATTTGTTGTTCTATTCAAATCTCAAAATGTTTATGAAGAGTATGTGAGGTTCATTGCAAAACAAGCACCATTTCTGTCTTCAATCCAGTCTGCTTCTAGTTCCTCATTCTTGACGGTCTGGATTTCCATTCTTTCTGTATATTACCTGGTACTCTCTTTTATTGCCCTGACATCTTGTTTCACTGCTATACTTCAGATTATTTGAAGGTTAATTTCCATAAATTTGTTGTTGTTCTATTTAAAAATTGGTGCATTAAAAGTTTTGAGTAAGCTATACTTTATAGAGTAAAATTTTTTTACAACAAAATTTCAGGCGTGAAGAATTGTTCATTTTTGTGTTTTGCATATTAGATTCCCTTTTGATGTTTATCTGATTCACTCTTCCACATTAATGGATTTCCTGGATCCTTAATTATTGTATATCCTATGGAAAAGAGAAAAATAATCTAGTACGATACAAGTTTATTTCAATCCTCTGTTATTTCTTACCCCTTGAAGACTAGTAAAGCAGGTTATTTCTCTTGAAATTTAGTCAAGCAAATTTCAATCTGTATAGATACTTTAATTTAACCACAATATTACATTTGACACCACTTGATTTTTATGTCACACATGAAAGGATGGATGAACTCATGTAGACCATCCTATCCTAATTATATCCTTCCTGTAGTTTGCTACTAGTTGTCTGATTGACAGTAATTTTTTTAGCCTTTCCACTGTAGAAACCTTCTATGCAGGAACTACTGTCATGCAGTAGAATATTAAATGCATAGCGCTAAAAACAAAGGCCCAATTCTCATTCAGCAGGAACTTGCTAAATATTTGGTGTATTAATTTCATTATAGGAATGTGAACTATGCATGCCATCCATAGATCATTAACACTTAATACTGTTTCTCCTCCAACTCCAGGTTCCCAACATCACCAAAGTCTTGAAATATTTTCAAATAATCATATATACCATATTTATCTTCCATGTGCTTTATATCATAATGTTATTCCACTGTCATTGACAGTAGAGAAATTATTCTCTAGACAGATAGAAAAATTCTGAATATTTTTGATTGCAGGATAAAGGATGACCACACCCAATCCCTCTCTTCTTTCTCCACTAACCCCTTTTAGTACACTATAACAATGCATTCAAGTTAACATATAGAGCATTTTAAAATGTCCATACAATATTTCAACAACTATTCAAAGTACATACGGAGTTCTTTTAAATAAAAAATGCTGTCAGAACTCTGAAGGCTTCTGAAGAACTTTCAAATATTTTATAGAAAGTAATTTCCAAAGAGACACTTTCTCCACAGACAACTTCTCCACTTCCCAGGTTTTTTCTGTCTGTACCATGAAGGCTATTTCTAGTGTAGGAGGCAGGTGTTTTCCATTCAGATTTTAGCTTTCCAATCTTCATAACTATTTTATCTAGTCTTTTTCTCTCAAAACTGAGAGTAGTTCTTAGATATTCTCCAAACTTTATTTATTTCTGAGTTCTTTGTCTTGATTCAAAACCTTAGAAATATACCAGAATATATGTAAAGAACTGTCATCATGTCATGCTGTAGTATAATTATCAGGTATGTGATTATACTGATTTTGTTGGACTTAGGCATGGCCACAAATGTTATCTTGGTTAAATATTTTGTATGACCACATGTGGATTGTTAAAATTCTATATTTACCGTTAGTAATGGAAACAGCACAAGGCTGTTTCTTCTACATTCCACTCCATTGTCACTGACTTTCTCTGTGACAATGTTTTCACCTCTTCCTTTATTGTTATGTAATAATAACAAGAATGGTAGATTTACAAACCTTCAAGCAGGCATGGAAGTTAAATTTATTGATTTTTAGGTATTTGAGACAAGGAACTTGTTCTTGACTGAAGCAAACTTATCTTGCCGCACTTGATACAATCTGAATTTATTTACTTTTTATTTGCACCAATGTTGTACCTTACAACTGATTGCTTTCTTGATTGACTACAATACCCATACTCTACATCCTATCAATGTTCTTCATGCTCTAAGCAAGATATAAGATACATTCTTCTTCCTCATTAAAATACAAGCTAAATTAAGACTGTCAAGCCTTCAGACTTCCACTATATTTCTCATCTAATAACATCATTTCCATGTAGCATGATTTATTTAACCTTTTCAGCATCTTAAAACCATCACTTTATTTTGGACATAAACTTTGATTTTATTTTCAACATTTATATCAGCGAAATTGTCTTCAACCTGTCAAACTCCTTTGTAATCTCACAGCTCCAAGCCACTAAAAAGGCTATGTTCCTTAACAATATAAAAATGTCAAAACTGTTGAAAGGTGCAGACTTTTATGTACACCTAAAATAATTTTTTACTATTTATGTTTATGGAGCAGTTTGCAATGTTTGTGACCAGTGACATTTTGAAAAATTCCAAAATTTCTTTGATATCATTTTCCACCACTTTCAGTTTGGTTTACAATCACTTGCTCGATGGTGTTTTAACTCTGTCTGCCAAATGAGTAATAATGTATCATATCTGATTGTCAGTCCCCTCAGAATGGTATTCCTGACATTAAGACATGAAATGTGATAAAATTAAAGATTTTATGTCCTTTAAATGAAATCTTTCTTAATCCAATCATTGTGACAATTTTGTGTTCATCAACTTGGGGATGTAGATACAAACTGAATCATTTTTATTTGAATAAATACAAAAGATAAACTACTTTTAAAGGCTGGTTGGTGTAATACTGTGAAGAAGTTACCATTAGGATTAGCAGTTGTGTATCAAATTATATGCATAGAGGTGAATCCAGCAAAATTCCCAATAAGATAATACATCACACAAAATTTCCCCTAATTATCCCTCATACGCCAAGTAATTAATTTTTTGAGATAAAGTCTCACTCTGTGTGACATAGAACTCTCTATTAGAATAGGCTACCATCAAACTCCTGAAATCTTCCAATCATTGCTTCTCAAGTTATGAGTTTAAAGGCTCATGTCATCATTCCCAATATATTCCAAGTTTCAAATTATACTAAATATAGCATGTAATCATCTCACAAAAATGTTGTGTTACAAAAGTGTGACTACGTGTGTGAGTATGTGTGACTGTGAGTGTGTTGTGTTTTTTAAGAGAGTATAATTTTATATGTGCTTACATTATTATGAAATATATTAGTATTATGAAATCTAATAATTCCATCAAGCAAAGATGATTATTCTTTGCATGTATTGGTCTAGAATCCAAAGCTATTTTACTAAAAATAAGTTTGTGATTTATTTTATTTCAAGTTACAGAAAAGGCAGTTTTTATGGTATCTCACAACATGCTGCGTCCTTCTTCAAATGGGTCATTAACTTTGGACTTAAAAGTTCAATGTCAGTAATCCACTGAACTACTTGCCCTTTAGTTTGAGACTTACTTTATTCATTTTGAAACCACGAAATCAATGGCTCTTCTTCTGATGTCTCAATTTATTCACTGCAAAGGGATATATATACACGTGTGTGTGTGTGTGTGTGTGTGTGTGTGTGTGTGTGTGTAGATAAAGATAAAGAGACAGAGACAGAGATTTTATTCTCGAGTGGTTCATTTTCATGTTATTTTATGGCTTACTATTTATAATCACATGTTGAGTTGCTTCCATAACTTCAATTTTTCTTTATTTGGAAAAGTCTGCAGTATTAAATTACAATCTGAAAATTTTATTAAAAGTAGTATTTTAATTCATTTTCCACACAATAAAATGAAAAGAAATAACTGAATATGGGAACTGTTATTTTGATGAAATACCATGACCAATGAAACATTGGAATACAGGGTTTATTTTCAGTGCACACTTTCAGGTAGTTCAGCTTGAATTCCAGCTGAAGGAATTCAAGACAGGACTCAAAAAGGGAAAGAACCTGAATACAAGAACTGAAACATAAGCCATGGAAAGATTCTGATTACTGTCTTGCTCCCCAAGCCTTTATAGCCTACTTTCTTATAAAAGGCAGGACAACCAGCCCAGTGATGGCACCCTTCACATTGGGCTGGATCTTCTTTTATCAATTAGTAATAATAAAATGCCTACTTCCCTAAACAATCTTCTGATGGTATTTTCTGAAATGAAGTTGCTTTCTCTCAGATGATTTCAATGTCTGTAGAGTTGTCATAAAATTATTCAGCATATCTGTCTCAGCACAAAATATTATACCACACTCACAGTATCTAAATACTGAAATTTCATGGCTCATCATTTATTTAATGAGTTATGTTTTAATTGTTTTTGTTTCAGTTTATAAGTGTTGTGTTCTTGTGTCTGGGTTTGTGACATGTGTACAGGTTCCCTTGGGCTACAGAAAAGGTCGGTGGTCCCCCTGTAGGAGAGTCATATAATTGGCAGCTGCATAGTGTTGGTGCTGGAAATCAGACTCAGATCCTCTGCAAGAGCATTTAGTGCTCCTCAATACTGCAGAACCTTCCTATAATATGAATATTGTTCAAAAGACAGAATCGCACTGTGCCTAATCCACATGGCTTACAAAATCTTTCTATTAATAATTATATTCTCCAATCAGTGAGGAAAAGTTTTCTTCTCTGAAAATAATTCTAATAGCAACACCACAGTATTTAATACCGTTTTGTGATTTTCCAAGATCAAAGGCAGCTTTTAATTGATTACCTTTTCTCTTTCACACTTAGATGCAGATGGATCCACAGCCAAGATAAAATCAGCAAATATATTACAAGATGTTGTGGTTAATACTTGAAAAGTCTTACAAGATGTTGTAAGTTTATCTGTCTAAGTTTACTAAGTTATAGATTTATTAACTCTTCTCTAAAGAATTTTGAAGGTAGTCACTCTCATGGTAAAGAAGGAGATACAAGTGTCAGTTTTACACTGGCACTGTGGTAGATACACCGAGAGTAAAGGTCATTAGGCCTAATGAACGGAGTGTACATTTCTCTGCTATAGTTTTCTTTTTCATCAGACTTTTTCAGATATGTTACAATAGAGGTGCGTGTGTGTGTGTGTGTTTATGTGTGTGTGTGTGTGTGTATATGTGTGTATGTGTGCCTGCATACATGGATTGACTTTATTGCCTGGGTGCTGATGTCTTGCTTTGAAGTACTGACAAGAAATTTAATGCAGCGGCATTGGCTTCACATCAGAATCTGTAGCCTGCTTTGCTTTCTACTTTCTGTAGGCCTGTAATTTATTGAGAAGAGCCACCTTAGCAAGTTTCTTTGTTGCACCTCCTTGGCAGCTTGCCAGTGATGAATACCAGCATGGTTAGTTTATGCCAGTGTCTTCAGTTTTCCTTTTACACCCTTTTTCTCTCCTTATTCTCGCTACACAAAATTGATCTTCACTAAATAAAACAAAATAAAAACCATGTTGATGAATCAAAAAGAGGTTTAGTTTTAATAATTTACTATGTAATTTCATGGCAAGCCTTTTAATGATGCCTAATTTTCCTAATGCTTTTAATCTTCTGTAAGAAAAATGTTGATAATGCTACACATTATTGTATTTGAGGGAGGGATATGCTCCTGCAAGTAATTGCTTAATTACTTTAGTGGATTGTGTGCTGCCTGCTTGATGTGCAGCTCCATCTGCTTCCTTTAATTTATTGAATTGATGCCATTTGACAAAAGAGCAAATGGAAGTCACGGGAGAGGGAGAAGATGATAGGTCATAGGCCTGAGGCTCTGGGAAGGAGCGTAGGTCACAGGCCTGAGGCACTTGAGGATGCAAGATGCATCACATACTTAAGTCAGCAGGCTGACTTGTAAATTCCTACTCTTCAATGCTGACTTCTGATGTGTTAATTCTTCCTGTTGTTTAATATTCTCAAGTGCATCTGGAAAACCATGGCCCTTTCAATTAGAAAATAGGAATACTAATTCATGTGACTTACATAAAGTGGATATTTGCAGGTACAACATAGTCTTTAATATGTAGGGAGGTGAAAATTAATGAAAACCTGAATTAAAGTAATTTTACATCATTTTAAAGATGTATTATTTTTTGCATATTTATGTATCCATCTGTGTATGTCATATGTGTAATTATGTACTCAGAGCCAGAAGAGAGAGTCAGATGCCCTGAAGATGGAGTTGGAAGTGTTGTAATCCACTCAAAGTGGATACTGGAAACTATCCTCAGGTCCCTTGGAAACACAGTGAGAAATCTGAATTGCTCAGTCATCTCTCCAGTATCAAATTTTGCATCTACTTGATACAACCAAGGAAATAGTAAACAGATATCAGAAAGTCATTGATCAGCCTTTCTCCTGTATGTGGGAACATTACCTTGGCCCATGCCTAACTCCTTTACCTTTTCTACTGATTTCTCTTGAATTTAAACCTTTGTCTCTACTTAACAGAGAAGAACCACTTTTTTCATGTACTACTTTAGTCCTCCATGAGGATGGACTAAATACAGAATCAACTCTCATTGATAAAATGACCTTTCATTGTTATTAAACTCAAACTTTTTTTTCCTTTAGAAACACAAGCATGCTGACTCTTCTGCCTGGTATATTTCATTAGTTGCTCCAAACAATGTCTGTCTAAGTTAGGATGTACAGGGTCTGACTGTGTTTGCTGAAGTCTATAGCCATTTTGGTTCATGTATTGTCCAGTACTTACTTCTAAACTTATCTTAATAAGTATTTATAAACTTGTAGTTGCTCAGAACTGAATTGAAAGCTCCTTGTGTGAGCTACACCTGAACTACATGAACTACCCTGAACATATCCTTCAGCTTCAAATGACATGCATCAGAATCCAAGAGTAGGCAACAGGAACTATATACTTTTAAACAAAGGGATTTAATGCTTCTAAGTCTCCACTAAGGTCTGTAAATTCAGGATCATAGACTCATATTTGTCTCTTCAGCAATTTTTTGGAATATTAGCATAAATTTTAGTGCAATATTTGATGTAGAATCTTTCTTTAGAAATTACAACTTACATAAATCAATACCTCACCATGAATTAATGAACTAATTTTATAGCCTGGAAATCTAATGAAAGTGTGTGGAGTTTAAATGGAGAGTCACTCACTTTAAAATTACTTTTCTCCACTTCTATCATAAAAATTTCTAAAAAGCTACAAAATGTTCACTTATGCAGTAGGTTCATAGCATGGAAAATTTCAAAAGCTTACAAATTTTTAATTATATAAGAAAAAGAAGGCAAACATGAATTTTGGAGGCAAATAGATGGAATTAGGATATATCATCCTGAGTGTAGTAAACCCAGACCGAAAATGTACATACATGATAAGTACTCACTGATAAGTGGATATTGCCCAAAATGTTCAGAATACCCATGATAGAACTCACAGACTCTATGATACTTAACAAGAAGAAGGCTCAAGCCTAGATACTTCAGTGTCACTTAGAAGCGGGAACAAAATAATCAGAAGATGCAGAGGGAAGGAGTGACTTGGGTGGGAGAGGAGAGGAGAATGGACAAAGGGTAAAAGGATCATGTATGGGGGGTAGGGGAGAGAAGGGAAGCTCAGACAGCCAGGAGAATAAATACAAATATGCAGCAGTATGGGGTTGGAGGCTTTGAATTCCTCTAGAAAGTCCCAGAACCAGGGATTTGAGAGGCTCCCAGGACCCAATGGGGATGACTTTAGCCAAAATGTCCAACAATGGAGAAATGGAACCTAAAGAGACCACCTCCAGTAGATCGACATGGCCCCCATTTGACCCATGGTGTCACTCACTCATCTTCAAATTTTTTGATCCTTTATAAAGGAAATGCAGGACCAAAATTGGGGCAGATACTGAAGAAATGCCATCCTGTGACTGGCCCAACTTGGGATCCATTCCATGGATAGGCACCAAACCCCAACAGTGTTACTGATGCCATGTTGTGCTTGCAGACAGCACCACTACCAGTGAGAGACATTACCAGTAGATGACTGAGGCAGTTAAAGCCTACCACTGAACTGAGGTTGGAATGCCTATGGAAGTGTTAGGGGAAGAACTGAAGAAGCTGAAGGAGATGGCAATGCCATAGGAAGAACAATAATATCAAAGTCCCAGAGACTAAGCCACCAAACAAAGGGCATATATGGGTTGGTCCACAGCCCCTGCTGCATATGAAGCAGAGTACTACCTTGTCTGACCTCAGTGGGAAAGGATTTACTTAAACCTGTAGAAACTTGATGCCCCAAGGAAGGGGGAAGCTAGGAGGGGTAAGGTGTGTGGGTGCAGGAACACCCTTTCAGAAGCAAAGGGCTATAGGATGAAGAACTCAGGGAGGAGGCACCAGGAAGGGGGCAATATTTGGAACGTAAACAAATAAAATAATTAATAAAAAAGCTAACTTTGAGAAAGTTATAACTATAATTTTAGGGGGAATCTCACAACAATCTTTTCATTGTAAGAAGTAAATACATAGAAAGAGAAAATAAATGAATATATAAGAATAAGGAAATGTATAAGAGAAAGAAAATGATGGGAAAGCACTGGAGAGTAGAAAAATGGAGGGAGGCTGGACAGGAGGAAGAAATTGGCAATAAATGTTAGAAAAAGCCAACTGTAATCTTTGCTGTAGAAACTCAAACACTGATGGTATCTTCAATTTTATGATTTTTATTAAATTGCTACGATGGTGATTTTGGTGTGTGTTTGATGTATAGTTATGTGACACCTTGTGTGTTAGATAATGGAGTTTAGAGGACAGCCTTGTGGAATTAGTTCTCCTTACATCTTCAAATGGATTTTGGGATCAAATGAACGTTTCTAGGCTTTACTTACCCAATGAGAAATCCTACTGGCTCCAGAATTATAAGTCTTTTCAATTAGTATCTGATAGGGTTTGTAAATAGGTGATTTGATTAACATTACTGCTTTACCTTGGAGGTGTGTTATATGAATTCATGTAACATGAAAAAGCTAGACAGTAGTGCTGGAGCATCTAGTTTTGGCATCAGCTCAACTTCTTCATATTCGATGACATCAGTACATGTTGTTTTTAGCAATAGGGCATTGTGTGAAGCTTTGGTAATAGCTTATGATATTTAATGAGGGGGAGGCTACGGGGACTGGAGGTTTTATTTGGTAGAGTAAAACATCTCCTGGTATATTTTTTTTTCTATTATGAGGTGACACCATGTGAATCACACTGACACTTATACTTTTTTTTTCTTTATTTGGTTTTTCGAGACAGAGTTTCTCTTTATAGCCCTGGCTGTCCTGGAACTCATTCTGTAGACCAGGCTGACCTCGAATTCAGAAATCCACCTGCCTCTGCCTCCCAAGTGCTGGGATTAAAGGCATGTGCCACCACTGCCCAGCTAGAAAACTTTTAAAGTAATGGAAGATCGTTAGTGTTGAATGTCCCCCTCATATTCTCTCTTTCACCCTGCCTTTTCATCCCTCTAGCAATAAAATGACTTCTAATGACATATTTCTATAATCCTATAGATTAGCTCATCACTCAACCCTTATCATGGGACCTTTTTCTCGTAGTACATGGTAATTAGCAGTGAGTACCACAGCTGGAAGATGTGAAGAGAATGAAAGACGTTGTAACACTAACCCCTAATTGAGAATTCTTCATCAAACCTCCTCCACTAAAGGTCAGGGATCTATATAGAAGAGACTAGAAGACCAAAAAAGCCAGAAGTAATGGATAACAACAAGAAAACAGCATCACCTAGACATAACAAGCTGGTACCCATGTGAACTCACAGACACTGCAATAGGATGTAATTTGGTGGCACATGATTAAAGTCTCAGCACTTGGGAAGTTGAAGTAGCAAAAATAGAGACCCTTTCCCAAAAAGAAAGGAGAGACAAAAGACAAAAAAGAAGAAATG
>NW_021604591.1:11046123-11087881 GCF_004785775.1 Grammomys surdaster
GAGAGAGAGAGAGAGAGAGAGAGAGAGAGAGAGAGAGAGGTGAGTCTAGGGATGCAGCCCAGTGATACAGAAATTCCCTAACATTCAAATCTAAGGAAGTTCAATTCAGGACACATACAAAGAGTTATAATTGTCATGAAAATTGCTTCGTGATAAATACCAAGGACATTTAAAAAACAAAATTCAAATGACATTAAAAAAAACCTAATATAGGAATAATATCAACATAAAATACTGTCAAACCATATAATATCCATTATAAAAATTGACACAAGCTAGAGAATGTGAGCAAGTGATATGAACAAATGATTTTATGAGAAGATACCTAAATGTTTTAATGCCTTTAATTTATATGTAATCAAAAATATTCTTAATCATATCATCTTACAAAATGTAGTATAAAACAATACCCATATTAATTAGCATTTTACAAACTATCTATAAAATATATTGAGAATGCCTTATTTCTCATTTATTATAAAGTTACAATGACTATAACAAAAGACAAAATTAAAATTAAAACATTACAACACTTTTAACTCTGGAATGAACCCCTTGGAGCTGAAGCCACAATACAGAGTATGATAACTTACCAAAATACTGCAGTGCTTCGCAGAAGACAGACATAATAATCAGTACGTGAAAAATTAAAATTAAGAAACAGCTTATATAAATGTTGAGGCCTTACATTACTTTTTATTTTTGAAATTATAATGTTACTACATCATTTTCCCCTTTCCTTTTTCTTTCTCTAACCCTTCCATATACTCCTCCCTGTTACCTTGCAAATTCTTCACTTTTTATTCTAGTAATTTTTATAACATTCATACATGAACATGTATACACACTACACATACATTCCTAAATATGTAAATAAAATCTGCTCAGTCTGTATGAAAGGGCTTGTATGTATGTATTCAGAGCTGATCATTTGATATTGAATACTCAGTAGATGTTCTTTTCCCAAGGGAAGACTATATCTCCCACTTCGCATTTTATAGTTGTTTGTAGCTTTTTGTGTAGGATTGAATTCTGGCTGGCTTTGTTCCATCCATTTTAGCAGGTCTGTTGTTGTCTTGTTTCTAAGGCTTAGACAGTCATGTTGGTGAAATGTTATGGGTATATCTAGTGACATTTGTGACAGACATAGTTTCACAGGTAAGTGTAGTTCTCACTATACGAAGAAACTGCTCTTTGCAGCACATATCATGAAGGAAAACCACAACCAGTTAAAATGCGAAGTTTTGGAGTTCATATCCAAGGATGACTACAGAATCTAGTTCTACTCTCACAAATACTACAGATCAGGAATTACTGAGGAAGAGGGGAAGGAAAGATTGTGAGAGCCAGAGGACTAGGGAATTTGTTGTGATATTTGAAGAACAAAACAAAACAAAAAATAAACTAGGACAAGAAATCCATTCTTCAGATTTAAAACTGCTACACAAATGAAGAAAAAATGGACACATTATATTTGAACATTAAATGTGATTTAGAAACAAAATTAAAGTCTACATAACCAAAGACACAGTAAAGGAGCTATTACTAAGAGAATCCACTCTTAATTGATACCAAGGCAGATGCACCTAAAGACAAGTAGAGCTAACACAATGTGGTATTTTCTGGATGCAATGCTGCCATGAATTTCTTGGGAAGACTCAGAGTAGCCGCTAGAAAGTACAACATCTATTATTGACATGAAGAGTGGGAAAATGTGGGACTGTCTAAGGGTATCTTGATTCTTGGTTGGGCATGGGCCTAGGACCCTGAGACTCCAAGGTAGAAACGGCAGGTGTTTGGCCACATCCACAGAACCCAGGGTCCTGACACACAGTCTAGTCTTCATGGACCTACATTGTTCAGTCATGTAGGCCATTACAGTACCTCCCAAAGTTCACAGGTAGAGGGCATGACTACAGACCTCAGGCTCTAAAAATTTACATACTAATGAAGGCCAGAGGGCAAAGCCAATTAAGTATTCTTCCCCAGGCCCTCCCCCTTCCTCCCTCCCTATTTAACTCAGGTCTGCCCTGAGTTTCAAGGGGTTACATCCAGACCCATCTGTTGGGAGCCGACTCCTAGCCGAAAGCGGCTATCATCTTTACAGCCATCTTGAGCCATATACCCTGACAAGAGACTTGTTTCAACAGCCTGCAATAGCTGACCACACTCTGATAAACATCTTGTTACACTGTTTAGTGCCCCCAGCTGCAAGGTGCTCCTGGTATCCATGGCTACAAGGCACATGACGTAGTGCCTTCAGTTGAGATTGTCCACGAGGGCAAGTCACGTGGTAAAGGGTATAAATACCCAGGATTTCCTTTCTATTGAGGAGGTAGATGGAAGAAAGGAGGTGGGAGGTAGAAGGTAAGAGGTAGGAGGTAGAAGGTGGGAGGTGTCAGGAGACAGAAGAAAGTAGGAGAATGTAGAAGAAGAGAGGAGAATAAAGAAGAGACTTGAAGAGACTCCACCGGACTCTGTCTTGTATCTATCTTTTGCGTCTCTCGCCCCTTTTTCCCCCTTCCTCCGTCCCCACTCTCTCTCTTACTAGACCTTGACCTGCGGACCGGAGCAGCAGAACCGGCCGGGCTTTACAAAGGAACAGAACCTGACGGCCGTTAAAAAAGAAACGGCAGTTACACCCATCTACCATCTGCCATGAAAATAAACACTTTTGGAAACAAGGACTTCCTCTTGTCATTGGGGCCTGCAGTTGCCAAAGCCTCCAGCCTTTAGAACTCCAGACCTTTCTCATGTATGTGGGACCTGCCAAGTGGAAAGCCTCCAGGACTCCGCTGCAACTTTATTTTCCCACAGGAAAACACAAAAATACAGTTTCTCTGTCTCAGATCCTACATAAACAAAACCACTAATAAACTTGCCTTCCAAAATAAGCCATGTTCCTGTTTAGACTTTCTGTTAAATGTTCAAAATGAAGTTTAAGTTCTCCATAAAGTGCAATTTTAAGCATTAGGTTTTTCAGTACAAAAACACAGCCAGTTCACAATGCTTACTGCTCTTACAAAGGACCAGATTGTTTTCTCAGCACCTATGTTAGGTACTATATGAGCCTTTAACTTCACTATAGAGAGTGAGAGATCTCTTATAGTCTCTGTGGAAAAATATATGTATATGGTACACATAAACACACAGACATATAAATAGAGACAAAAATAAATATTTAAGAACAAGTAAAGAAATTCATGTAAATACATGCAAAGCAGTTTGACTTGACTTTACACTTCCTCTTGTCTCCAGACCTTTACAATGTGAGGAATGAACCCAGGGTTCAAGGCAAATGACCTATTTATGAGCTATATCTTCACCCCTTTAGATGTACTTTCATTCAAGAAAATATGAAAATAATGGGAAAATGTTTAGAGAGTCATGAATGAAAAGGTAATAATCATCAATGACAAGAGGATTTGGGCATAGGAAGCTCGCAAAAGAGGTAAATACAACCAAGGTCAGTGGGTATTTTTGAAAAAGCATGCACATAGCAACAACAAAATTAAGACAGCTTTTTATTCAGTATCTGGGAAAAACTAAAGAGCAATTAGATAGAATTGAAATTTTGTAGACAATCTTGTCTATAGTGGAGACCTTAAACTTTCCTCCAGGTTTTAAGTGGAAATGTATGAAAATCACAGCGAAGGTGATTTTCCACAGAAATACTTTAGTCTAAACAACCACACAGCTCATGAAACATGGCGAACTTGAGCTGGTGCCTACATGAAGCATTCACCCCTATGTACTACTCTCACAAACACTCAACCCATCAGAAAGGAAGTAGAAAGATGAAGCCAAAGTAAGAATAGGATCCTAAAATTCTTAGCTGAAAAATGGAAAGCACCATGGGAACAGGGGAGAAGATCAAATTCTATCTGTAAATTTGTATGTTGTATATTGTAAACCTAAAGTGAAACTGATTCTCTGAAAAATAATATTAGCCTATGACATTTTATAGAATTTACTCATATCAATCCCACAAAAATGTGGCTTAATGACTTTGTCTTTTTTTATACCACTACTATTTTCAGAAACTATTATGATTGCAACAAAAAAGTAATCTCATGTCTAGGTTTATTGGAGATTATTGTAAAATTCTTAATAATGCTGACAATGTTTTCTTTTCATATATATATCTTTATTGGCCTCATTTCATACTATAACCAACTTAAAGTAAATATGTGGATGGCTTGTTTTGTTTTTTGGGGGAGGGGGTGCTTGTTGTTTGTGGTTTCAAAGTCAATGGGTAAATGCAAAAAGAGTTTATAAAAATAAAGTACAATTTACATACCTCATTTGTTGGCACTGTCAGGATCTTTGCTGGAGGCAAGCACTTATGCTTTAAGAGACTGCCTGGTGTTTATACCATAAATAGAACTAGCACACACATGCTGGCACTGTTGATCATCATTTAAATGTTAACCTTCAGATCTTTAGTAAAAGATGGTGTCTTAGTGTGCTGCTCACTTTCCCAAAACTTGTCCATGTTTTACTCTGGATTGTTTTTCTATCTTTAAACTTTATCGTATGTAAAGTCCTATCGACAGCTCTCATTTTCAGAGATACCACTTAAGACTCTTAAAATCTAAGTAGGAGTTAGAGTACTCTTTACTTTTCTTTCAGGTTCCAAATTATTATAAAACACCTATATTTTTATACTTTATAAATGTTTTGATTCATTTATTAGTCCTCATTTTCTTTAATTTGACTACTTGTTTAAACTTTTCAAACCTTTTATTCTGGTGTCTGGTTTTGTTTTTTTTGTTTTTTGTTTTGACAGGGTCTGGCAATATACTCTTAGTTGTCTCCTGACACTGGAGACATCCCTACCATACCAATCCCTCAGGCAAGAATTCAGCTATATCTAGTTTTGTTTGTACAGTATGTTGGGGACCTGAACCCAGAATTTTATGCTGCACAGCATGCTCTCTATCACACTGAGCCATCTACCTGCCCAGTAATGTCAGTCTTCATTTGCCATTTCTCCTTTGAATTTGATTCTCTCAGACACATTTGCTACCATTTCTTTTTAGATTTACTGCACATTAATCTACAACAGATTTGTAGGCTTTGATTTTTTTAAAGCCTACTTTTAATAAGGGTTCTCAAATGTTTTAACCTCCCTTCTAGCCCACCACCCACTAGTTGTAGTGGAAAAATTGGTTACTAGGATACCTGTTTTGAAATGTTTTTTTGGAGCAAATCCAATTTACATTGTCAGGATTTATACCAGCAGTCAAGTTCAGTAGTATTGGCATAGCAAACATGAATCAGCAGTAGCGACATAGCCCAGAAGAAACAGCCAGGCTTCTGCCAAAATGGCACAAGTCAGCAGGGGTAATCAAGACTAGCAGGCACACCAGAAGTTCTCTATTATGTCTCTCTCAATTAAGTGAAGATCAGTGAAGTGGAAGATCTGAGATCAATGAAGTGTCACAAATCTAGCTATGCAAGCCTGCCCCCAACCCCTGTCACTGTCTGTTGAGTCCTATTTATACTCCCTCCAAATATCACATGCTCTTACCTGAGTCTTGCCTCATCAGATGACTCTGTCTTGACAAAACTCAACATAAGTATATATCAGCTGACATCAATCTGCCAATTAGCCCAAGTACACTGAAAAAGCAAAAAATTATAACACTAGTAGAAGTTTTTTGGGGGCATTTCTTTCTATGAAGTCACAGAAAATGATTACCATTAAGGAATGGCAAGGCATACCAATACCATCCAGCATCATCCACCACCTTCTGTTGTGCCATTCTTAACATCATGAATTTCTCATGTGTTTCCTTCAGCAAAACATCCTTTCACCTGTGAATACTTCAGGAAAGCACTCCTTCATGTGTTTGCCCCAGGAAAACATCATCTGATACAACTGACTTTCAAAGAAGCCATAAGTTTCCACTTAACTTTTATTTAGGTATCACAATGCTAACTTTTCTGTATTATTCTGCCAGGATGCACATTTCTGGCTGTATCGTGTCATTATTGAATTGCATCCATTTAACTTCTCTGTTTATTACTTTTATTAGGATTTAGAATAAAATATACTTAATATTTTGTGATTTCACTTATTACCAAGAGGTCTGGGTAATGCTGTACTATTATTATGTTTCTAATGCCTGAAAACATTACTATTTACAATGTCCTAATCATATATAGACTGGCTCTAAATCACTCAGTCCTTATCTCTTTATTAGATATATAGGAATTTACATTTGTAATCTTGTATAATTTAGTCATATAGTTCTATATAAACTCAGAACAAATCATTGTTATATCATATAACCCCTTTTGTTTGAGGTTGAGTCACTGTAGATTAATGGTACACAGCAATTTTTTTTCAGTGCCTGGAATGACAGCTGTGTGAGTTGAAAAAGTTTCAAAGAAATTATAGCTTAATATAGATACCATAAGTATACCATACTACAAACTATATTCATTTTAAATCAATAATTCATCATGATAACATTATACTCTGTATTAAGCATGGTATTTGTATCAGTTTTTGGCTTCATTAGTAAAGGAAGATTATTCAGTTAAAATACAGTAAATCCTGGCTTAGTTTAATTAATATTTTGTCAACAACTAATTGGGTTACATGCTATCTAAAAATGTAAATATATCTCATATGTCAAATATTTTAATAATATGTGTAAATTTTCATAACTTTAAGTTTATTAGCAAGGAGTATGACATTTTCCTTTGTTCACGGTTGGAAAATAATTGATTGTCAAGTTGTTTATGTTTCACTAACAGAGCAATAGACTTCATTTCACAAATAAAACAAGATAGAATATGAAGTGAGAAAAACTCAACAACATCAGCACTTTGGCCTTTCTCTGTATGAAAATCCCCATGGGTCCATCTAAGACTTTTAGGAGTTGAAATGTGTCCTAAATCTTACATGTGGCCTGGAAAGAAGGCTCAGGGAATAAGCATACTCATTACCCTTTTCAGAACACAAGATGAGTTCCAGCACCTAAGCAAGACTCTAACCCCAGTTCCAGGGGATCTAACACCTCTGACCTGGGTGGTCACCTATACTTATATCCACAGATTTACACAAAAATACATGCCTACAAATAATTTAAAAATAATTTAAAAAATGAGTCTTTAAATTGGCATGGATACATGACACTAAACTATGAATTTTAGATCATAGAATATGAGGTTCTAGTGTATGATACAACTTTAAGCTGTGCTATTAAGGCAGTGAAGACATTAAGCATATTAGATCAATTTAGAGTGACTATATATATATATTACTACAGGATGGAGATAGGAGTAAGACATAAACATAATAGGTCCTTAGGGGCAACATTGTCTTGAACAACTTAACCATACTTTATGCAGCTACAATTTTTTCATATAGAAAAAAAGATAGATATAATTACATTGAAAGGTAAGAGTACATCATCATTTTTAGTATATCTTACATATATTGTATATATTGCAAATGTATACCTGTACTTTTTTTTCATTTTTGATGCTACTTAATTTGTTCAATGAACACTGGATTAGTTTCTCATTTTCCTGTAATATTTGAATACATTTGCTCTCAAGTTAATACCCAGAGTATGATCTTAATGACAGAGCAAATTTCACCTTTAAAGTATAATTTGTCCTGTAGGTTTTACTGTGTTTGTATGTGTGGTGTGGACGATTTTAGAAATAGTCTACCATTCCGTATCTTGGAATCATTATCATTAATATTTTGTTAGGCTTAATATAATTGCTACATTTGCATAATTTGAGTTTCTCTTGAACAACTTAACCTTGTAGATTGTAATAACTGACTTTAGAATGTTGTGTAGCTATTGAAGAAGTTTAGGCATACATATTCTACCCCTTAATCATGTTTTCTGCACTTTCACTACACCTCACATCTATTTAGAGGTCATCACACAGCTTGATGACCTCTGAAAAATGCTTCTTTTGGTCTATTTTTAAGAAGACGCTTTCGGTTGAATTTTCTCAGTACCATCAACTTTTTAAGATATTTTGAGTATTAACTCTTTATAACTGCTTATTCATATGGTTTGGCATATTTATCCAATTTCTAATTCAAATTTTCAGTTTGCTGATTTATTTTTGTTTGTGAAAACTTCATTAACATAAACTTAATACATGTTCACTCTTAACTTCCCCTGTATGACATTCTTTTGAATTTAGTATCCGTGTACACATGCTAAGCAAGATTTCCTTCTCTATTATGGTTGTCTTTCTATTTTTTAGTAATATTAAATATTTACATTTTATGTTTCTTGTTAATCTATTGGGTTATTTTTTACATGAAATGAAATATGATTTTGCAGCCCTGTCCTTTTAGTATTCACTTATGACATCACTATTCAACAAGTTAAACACATCTTCTGTCATTGTATGTGAGTAGTTTTCTCCATAAAAAATAGTTAATAAGACATATGTGAATTTATTCCTGGATTTGCTACCCTGTTGTTTTGTTTAGGATGTCCGTACTGGATATCTTTAATTACTGTATTTTCACAAATATTTTATTATCAGAAAATATGATGCTTCATTTTAACATTATTTTTTCCTGAAGATTACTTTGTCTTACGTAAATACTTCTTGATTTTATATGAATTATTGTTGTAGTTTCTGTAGTTAATCTTTTTGAGATTTTCATAAGAAAGTATAAAATTCTACTTAATTTCATAATTTTGGAATTTGTGAACATTTTAACAATGTTGGTTTCTCCAGTCCTTACCACAATATGTCCAGTCCATACATATGTGTTTCAGAGAACACATTGTATCTTTTGCTCTATTGGATATTTTCTTTATTACATTTCAAACGTGGCTGTGCAGTAGTGGCACACACCTTTATCCCAGCACATGGGAGGCAGAGTCAGGCGGATTTCTGAGTTCGAGGCCAGCCTGGTCTACAGAGTGAGTTTCGGGATATCCAGGACTATACAGAGAAACCGTGTCTCGAAAACCCAAAAAACCATTTCAAATGTTATCCCGTTTCCAGGTTCCTCCCCCCTCCACACACCCCCTATCCTATCCCCTCTCCCTCTGCTTCAATGAGGGTGTTCCCCCACCCACCTACCCACTCCTTTCTCCCCACACTGGCAATACCCTACACTCCCGCATCGAGCCTTTGCAGGACCAAGGGCCTCTCCTCCTATTGATGTCTGATAAGGCCATCCTTTGCTACATATTCTGCTGGAGCCATGGGTTCCGTCATGTGTATGCTTTTAGTCCATGGGAGCTCTGGGGAGGCAGATTCTGGTTGGTTGATATCATTGTTCTTCTTATGGGATTGCAAACCTTTTCAGTTCCTTCAGTACTTTCTCTAACTCCTCTATTGGGGATCCCTTGCTCAGTTCAATGTTTGGCTGTGAGTATCAGCCTATGTATTTGTCAGACTCTGACAGAGCCTCTCAGGGGACAGCTATACTAGTTTCCTGTCAGTAAGCGCTTCGTGGCATCAGCAATAGTGTCTGGGTTTTGTGTCTACAGATAGAATAAATCTCCGGGTAAAGCAGGCTCTGGACGGACTTTCCTCCAGTCACCACAGTCTGCATTTCTTTTTGACAGGAAGAACTCTGAGTTAATATTTTTGAGGTGGGTGAGTGGCCCCATCCCTCAACTGTGGCCATGCCTGGATATGGTCTCTACAGGTTCTATCTCCCCTTTGTTGTGTATTTTGGCTAATGACCTTCCTGTTAGGTCCTGGAAACCTCTTGGGTCTCTTCAATTATTTATGCATAAGAATGTGTCGATGTTTTATGTGTTTATCTATTCAAAAGTGTGAATGTGCATTCTTTTATTGAAAAACATAATAAAAATAATTTTTATGTATTTTTATTATAGCATAATTTATTTCCATAGTCTATGTTTAATAAATTTTGACTGTTTTAAATGATTTTCTATAAGACTTCTGGTAGCATCTGACTTGATATTCAGATATTAGGAGTATAGAATTAATAATTTTTCTCTCTTAATGAAAAAATAACCATTATTTTCTTATTCTATTGAATTTCATTAACATTAGATAAGTTCCATGTGAAATTAAATAACATTAATATTTTGTTAAGACAAGATATATTTTTCAGATTGCTTATTTCCTAAGTTTACTATTTCTCCTTAAATTCTAAATGATAATTTTACAGGATATATAATTCTATGTGTTTTTTATCTTATCATTCTCCTTTTTCTTCCTTCATTTTTTAATCATAATTTTGGCTATTTAAATGTTTTAAAATGTGAATTCAAAACAACAGTTACCATTTTATTCTGTTAATATTTCCTCTCTCTTATTTCAAAATTACCTGTATAATTTTGTCTTTTATTTTAATGTTATATACCCAAATATATTTTGGTAATATGTGTTCAGGTGGATGTGATGCAAGCTTCTTGGAAGGTTAGTCCTTATGATTAATTTGAGATAAAGTCTTATCAATTGGGAATTGAAGACCCAAAGGATACTGCATTCTACCTCAAGGACACTTGATGAACCTTGTTTACTGCATGCAGCTCTGTCCATAACAGTCAGAAACTGGAAACAATCTAGATGTCCACTAATTGAAAAACTAAAAAGGAATATGTGCATTTGCACAATGGAGTTATTACACATCTATTAGAAAAATGACATTATGTAATTTTCAGGCAAATGGATGCTGTTGAAGTAATTATTTTAAAACAGCCTCCAGCTCAGGCTGACTATCTAAGCTGCAGTGCCTGTGCCTAGCACAGCCGCCATGCCATGTTTCTTGGCCTGAGGCCACATGCTCACTACAGCTAGAACTGGCTGACCAGAAACATCAGCCCTTCCACACACTAGATGCCAGCGTGAGAGATGGCTCTGCCAATCTTCCACGCTGTCTCTGCAAGGCCGGGCATTGCCCAGACCATTCTGTCATCTATGCAGTCCCAGTAAGAGAATGAGACTCTAATTCTTATAGATTAATCAAAGGCTTTATATGTTTGGTAATGAGTAATAACAAGATGCCCATACAAAGAGAGTTGTATCCCAATTAGCTAACCTAATTATAAGTTGTTCCCCACGACTGCTCTCCATACCTATGTGGTTCTCCATCCTCCTCCATCTCTGCCCTCTCTAGCTCCTCCTCTTCCTTTGTTCTCTTCCTCTCCCAACTCTTCCTCTTCCTCTCCTTACTCCACCCACCTTAGCTTGTCCTACAGGATGCAACTAAGAAAACCATTATCCTGAGTGAGATGACACAAAGCCAGTGAGAAACACAAATATGGAACATATTCACATTTATACGTGAGTATTCTCTGTTGAGTAAATGATAATCAAGCTACAACTCACAGAGAAGAGGGCTATGGGGAGAACCATGGATCTCTCTGGCAAGCAGAAATATAATAGATTCTGTGTATGTAGACACAGATGGAGAGAGGAGCAGGAGAGATTATATGTGTATGGGAATGGAGAGAGAATATGCATAGAGAGGCATGGGGTGTGTGAAAACCTAGTATAGATGGAACTTCCTGAATCAATGTGGGTGAACCCAGTGAAGACGCCTAATAATGGAATATACAGAGACTAATCTGACCATTTTCTTTAACAAGATGAAAACTTCTAGTGATAGAACTGATCTGCATTTGTTTGAGTTGTTGGCTCAGGAGTTCTTATGAAGATTCTTCAAAATACCAACCTAATGATAGGACAAGATGATTCTTCTAAAAGCTGACCACAGGGTCCCATTGCCAAAGACAACATCTACACAGAGCATTGAATGTAGAAAGGTCAAGCTGGCAAGAAAAACCCTATGTTCTAGTCTCTTTAGTCTGCAGGCTATGAAAAACCTGGACACCCACCCAGCCACTTCACCTACAGCCTCACTTGCCTGCAAATACGCTGCAACAATGGTGGCACTCTATATGTGGATGTGATCAAGCAATGCTTGGTTTAACTTGAACCTAGTCCATGTGAGGGAACCCATGATCTACTGCCTGTTTGCCAGGACACAGAAAAGACTAGATGGCTCAGAGACCTAGGGTAGAAGCAAACAGGACTTGTAAAAAAAATGCAACTATTCCTAATGATATTATGCTGTATCCATAGATCATTAACTTGTTCAGTTGTAGTCAGAAAGGCTTCCTCTTGCAGCAAATAGGAGCAGGTGGAGTTACTCACATCCATGTAGAGAGAGTGTGAGTTGCATATAATCAAGTATTTTATGCTTTTACAGTCTAAAAGATTGTTTTAATTCATAAAAGAGAATTATAAGACTCCTGAAAGACTCATTCCCCTGATCAACAAGATTTTTAATCTTCATCTCTTAAAAAGAAATATTATTCTAAGTTTCAGAAACTCTTCTTGTCATTTTCATGATAATTTTTTGTACAAAGTTAAAATCATAATGAAAGGTTTACAATAAAAAATAAATGAAACTAAAGAAATTTTCTTAGTAATCAGTATGCATTGTGATCTTCCTTCAAGAGAATAAAGATAAAATGAAAATTATCTGTTCTGTGATACTTCTCACAGCCCCCACCAACTTAATTTATTCATCATAGGAAATTCTGTTGGAAATTATCTGATTCTCTTCAGTTTTTCAGATTTCAAATGTTGCATCTGTTTGATTTTTTTTTTTTGTAAAATGGTCCCTAGTTATGTTTTTTTTAATTGTAAATACAGTTCATGTAATTAATATATATTTTACAGAAATTATGAAGTCTCAGTGAAGTACTTATTCTTAATCCTTGTTTAAACTATATTTTAGAAAAATAAGTACAACAATGGTGAAGCATTTATAAAGAGAATCTACCCAAAGGAATTAATAGAGTGATGATTAACTTAGAAATAGCTCTTAAGTATTATTTAAACATTTTACTTATATATTTATACTTAACTACCACAATTTAAACAATTCAACAATCTTTAAATTCAACAATTTAAAGATAAATAGAACTGTGAGTTTATTTATATCCTATTATATAGCTTTGTCAAATCAAATATTCATATGTTATGATTAGGTAGAATTAATTTCTATACAAATTGAAGCAGTACAAAACAAGAAAAGTATATTTATTTTTACAACATATTAAGTTTAAGCAATATATTTGAGCTTTTCATTTTATTATGCCAGCAAATTTGTGATCTTAATAAATGATTATTTTAATTATGTGGTTCTCACATAGAAACATGTCTTGTAGTAAACAGATACATGCAGAGATCCACTCTATAACCAAATCTATGTTTCTGGTTCACTGGAACTTTTAGAATCCAAGCAGATGAAATTTGAGAAATGGTAAAAGCTGTCTATACTTGTGTGTCCCTTTATTGTACCAAATAATAATAGGAAAATATGAAAAAATAAGATAAAGACCACATCGAAGCCCAGTAATAAAAGGAGTACATAAAGAACATGGCTATTAATACACCTGAAGAAACATCCTGGCCAGCATATAGACTTCACAGCTGAGTTCTTGAATGCCCCTCTCCCTTCTACTTTACATCCTTATATTCCTCCTTCTTCTATTCTTCCTCTTGATAGTTCTCCTTATTTTCATTCTTCTGCCTTTTGCTCCAGTTTCTGTCCAGAGCTCTGCATTTCTCCATTAGGCATAGAAATAATTTTGAATGTGGTCAAGAGGATTTCCTTTCATATTTCTTTTTGTTTTTATGTTATACATTTCTCCACCACAACTTACAAAAGTTTAACTATATTTTGCAACTACAATGGAATAGAAACCTGTGAATAGCAATTCTTTGGTTCAACTCTCTAGTAGCAAAGTTGGTTTTTATGTTAATTTAAACCATCAATTTACAATAGTTTTTTTATTCCTAGTGCTGCATTTTACTGGAATTTTTCCGAAGTCTTCATTCCAAACAATGTTGCTATTGATGCAATTTTATTTTACTTCTTTTAATTCAGTATATGTTTTTATTTTTGAAAAAAATTGAAAGTGATAAACAGTTGAAAGCACTGCAGAGAAATGCCGAGGAATACCCAGTATACACTACATATGATTATACTTAAATGTAAGAAGTGTAAATTAAGACCTAGTATAATACATGTGTTCAAATTGACAAATAGAGCTTGAGACGGTAATACTTTTGTAAGAGGGTGAGCAATGTGATCTCAAAGAAGCCTTACCAGTTTCTTTTACAATGAGTACTAACAATTCTTTAAACATACAGCAGTCACATTTTCCAGCCTCGAAATACCAATTTCACAGCTTTTAGAATTATACAACTCTATGAACATCATTGTATGAACAAAGATTCATATTACTATCATAATTCTAGAGAGCCCTTATGCCTGTTCAGTTACTTCCTTCTGTTTTCCTAAAGTAACTTTTTTTTCCAGCTAGTGAAAAAGATAACCACACCTCAGAATTTCATATTTATTAAGTATTTCTGATTACCAATAAGGAAAAGACAAGGAAAATAACTCTGTGGTTAAATCTTTGCTGGGAAAACATGAGAGCTTGGGCTATTTCATCTATAAGTCATGTAAAATCCCTCATAATTATATATACCTAAATTCTAGGATGCAGGAGAAGGCACACACACAGATCTTGTAATCTTGGCAGCAAGTATTCAGGCTCAAATGTTGAGCTCCAGATTCAATAAGAATTGCCCTTGAAAAATCTGGTGGTAAATGAGAGAAAGAAAGCAATCAGTGATACCTTTGGTTTTCCCCACATGGATCCTCACAAATACAACCATATAAGTACACACACACACACACACACACACACACACACACACACAAACACAAGACCCCAGAAAGATCACAACACTTATAGTCAATGAACAGCCCATGAAGTTTATCTTGAAAGGAGATGAATTTTCTTCATTTCCATCTTTGGCTCAAACATACAGTCTTTAAGGTCAAGGGCATGTCTGAAGATTTAAGAACAATGCATTATATTCCTACACTTTTATCTTTTAAGATTGATCCTTAAAAAGTAGAGAATGAATCTCTCTCACAGAAAGAATTCACTGCTAACTAAGATTACCCAATCACTTTAGATTACTGCAGAAAATACTATAGCATGACTTCATAGAATGTTTAGATAATTAGCAAAATAATCATTAAAGGCCAGAATTTCATCTCACAAAAGATCACTGGCCATTAAACTAAAGGGTAAACTGATGGCACTAACACAATCATATGCTATTATCTGTCTCTAAACTGAGAGAGGCTAATAGCTAAAGTGTGGTTAGCTCACCCCTATCCCAAATACTCAATCTGTGTTCAGTTCTACACAGAATATCATTTGACTAACCAAAAGTTGAACAGAAGGGAAATTGGATGAAATTACTGCTTCCTAATTCAGCCAAAGAAGATAGAAGACTTTTCATGCTTGAGTCTCACACCACCCAGACAGAATAAAGGTTTCATGCCTACTTTCCTCAATAAATACCTTGATTGTATAAATTCTTCATTAATTACTGAAGAATTTTTATTCTCTCAATAAACACTATTGGAAAACCAGTGATACCATGTGCTTTGTTCTTTTCTGGTATTCTATTTCCATCTTGATTAACTAAGGCACATCTTTCTATTTATAGTTTATTATGAGTTTCTGCACTCTTACTTTGAGATTTGCTTCACATTATGAGAAAGTATTTTAGGAAAGATCGTAACAACCTTAAACAAATACATAGGTGACTTTTTCAGTCCATTGGCAAAAGAAACTCCTATAGAAAGACAAATGATTGCCAAAGAATTATTATTAGGCACACCAGAATATACACTACTTATACCAATGATTTTACATATCACAATATTCAGTCCTGTGCCAGAGAGCAAGATAATGAAACTTTTCTTGATTTTCAATATCATGAAATATTTGAGACCTCCACTATGGTGTTCTATGGTGCTCTATGGTGCTGATGATTTTCCACTGAAAATATATTCAGAAGAAGTTATGAAACATTCATATCACAAAATGATGATTTGATTCAATTCTGATCTTATTGAAACCAATGATAACTGAACATCTTTTTCTATTTTGTCCAATCTTATATCACACAACAGAACTCAAAACTACTTATTGTACAGTTTATACAATTACAACTAGAGATATATGAAATACAAATAAGACTTCACAAATCTTCTATATTTACATTTGGTTTTAGATATATTTTAATATAATTTATTGTATCTCATGGAATTATAGAAAGCATGCCTTATGTGGGATTAACCAAACAGGAGCTTGTCACTTTGCCTCATGTCATATGCAACACTGATTTTTAAAGAAATATTTGTAATATGTATATAGTCAGCTACTATCCGTAATTTACTTCTGCTGGGTTTAGAAGCAAATGCCTATATTTATTTGGGTTCATGAAGTCAGGAGTATCACTGATGCTCTTTAGTGGTAAGGCATGACTTTTATTATCACTTCTTTTTATTCTCTTTAAAATTATCAAGTCATTTATTTGTATTTTGCTTTACACAATAAAATTGTTTCAAATATTCCTTTTTTAAGTTTTATTTTTAATATGGTTTCAAGACACAAGAGAATGTCTTTTTTGGGTGACATTTTTAACAGAAAGGCTTACAAAACTCTCCCCAGAAGTTTGCTTCTTGTCTTCACAGCATCTTCTAATTTCTAACAGCATATATATATATATATATATATATATATATATATATATATATTCACTCCCCAAAACAAGCAAATGTCTAGATACAATAGATATCAAATATGTGAATGATATCTTACATTTAATGCACAATATGCTATAGTCTAGTTTATAATATTTGATACATATTTTAAATAAGCTAAGTGTAGCTCTTCAGTGTTTTCTTTACATTTTATGGGCATGACTTTTTGTTTATTTCTATACATATCTGTGTATTGCATTCATGTGTGCACGTTGGCCAAGGTAACTAGATTATTATATCAGATTTCCCGGAAATGAAGTTACAAATGGTTTTGAGTCTCTATCTGACCATGTGGATCAAATCTGGTTCTCACTAAGAGCAGTAAGTGCATTAACTGCTAAGGACTCTATCTCTCTTTAATAGTTATGTCTATGTAATACAAAGTCCAATGAAATAAAATGTTATAATCATTTAAAACACTGGATAGTGTTAGCCAATATTTGTGAGCAGATTATGTTGCAGTACTCATGTATGTCAAATCTCAAGTTGTAAGAAAATTTCAACATATATTTGTAGTAAAATGACCCTTTTTTTCATGTGGAAAGTATATTCTTTTTTCCTAAGGTTAGAAATAAACAAACTGTATTTTTTAAAGATTTATTTATTTATTTACTTATTTATTTATTTATCTATATTGGATATTTTCTTTATTTATATTTCAAATATTATCTATCCCCTTTCATGGTTTCCCCTCTGAAATCCCCTATCCCATTCTCCCTCTCCCTACCATGACACTCCCCTACACTGGGTCATTCAGCCTTCACAGGACCAAAAGCCTCTCCGCCCATTGATGCCCAACAAGGCCATCCTCTGATACATATCCAGCTGGAGCCATGGGTCCCTCCATGTGTACTCTTTCATTGGTGGTTTAGTCCCTGGGACTTCTTGGGGGGGTCTGATTGGTTACTGTTCTTCCTATGGGGTTGGAAACTCCTTCAGCTCCTTCAATCATTTCTCTATCTTCTCCATTGTCATCCCTGTGCTCAGTCCAATGTTTGGCTGCATTCATCCACATCTTTATTGGTCAGGCTATGGCAGAGCCTCTCAGGTGACAGCTATATCAGGCTCCTGTCATCATATACTTCTTGGCATCCACAATAGTGTAGGAGTTTGGTGACTGTATATGGGATGGATACTCAATTGGGTGTAAGAAAAATAGAGGCCATAGTTGTGGAGTCCCATTAGGTTTCCATGTGGGTGGGTCCCACATGCAGCAGAAGGTCTAGGGTTCTAGCAGACTGGAGGCTTTGGCGGCCCCAATGACAGGAGGAAGTCCTTGGTTCCAGAGAGGTTTATTGTGATGGCGGATGGTGGATGGATTTGGATGTTCCCCAGTAAAACTCAGGGCAGTCCCAAGTTAAATACAGAGGGAGAAAGGGGGATTATTGGGGGAGGATCTGGGGAGGCATGCTTAATTTGCTCTGCCCTCTGGCCTTCGTTATTATGTAAATCCCTAGGGCCTGAGGCCTATAGTCACACCCTCTACCTGTGCACATTGGGAGGGGCTGTAATGGCCTGCTTGACTGAACAATGTAGTTTTATGGAGACTAGACTGCTTTTCAGGACCCTGGGTTCTGGGGGCGAGCAGAACTCCTGCAGGTTCTCACGTAGAGTCTCAGGGTTCTAGGCACATGTGCAGCCATGAACCAGAATACCCTTACGCAGTCCCACAGTTGGGGAAGTCTCTGAATGGCTTTTCCTTCAGTCTCTGTTCCACACTATATCTCTGTATTTCCTTCCACGAGTATTTAGTACCCCCTTCTCAGAAGAACTGAAGCATCCACACTTTGATCATCCTTCTTCTTGAGCTTCATGTGACCTATGAATATTATCTTGGGTATTCTGAGAATTTGGGCTAAAATCCACCTATCAGTGAGTGCATACTATGTGTATTCTTTTGTAATTGGTTTACCTCACTCAGGATGGTATTTTCTAGTTCCATCTACTTGCCTAAGAATTTCATGAAGTCATTATTTTTAATAGTTGAGTAGTACTCCATTGTGTAAATGTATTATATTATTTGTATCGTTCCTCTGTTGATGGATATTTGAGTTGTTTCCAGCTTCTGGCTACTATAAATAAGTTTGCTAGGAACACATTGGAGCATGTATCCTTTTTATATGTGAAAGCATCTTTTGGGTATATGCCCAGGAGTCAGATAACTCGATCCTTAGGTAATACTATGTCCATGTGTTTTATCTGCATGTTTTTCTAGTGATATCTGAAGATCATTGACCATAAGCCCCACATTAAACAGAGAAAGTCTATTTAATGATTCTGAGTGTACAGGATGTCATTTTCTTCAGTCACTAATATTTTATCCTTAGTCCAGTAAATGTTCACCAATGTTCAGGAAATAAGCAATTATTAAACTTTCTGTGCTCTACACAAAGAGGTGTGCAAGGAAGCAGTGAACTATTTAAAAAAGGGTAGCAGCAGGAGAGAGAGGAGTGCAAGAAAGAAATTTTATATGCAAATTAATAGTGTTCTTGGTATAAATATATAAAACTGTCAAACATTTAAATTGAAAATTAATTCCTTAATATGGAAACATATGTAAATTGGGTAGAAATAAAGATAAGTGAAAATAAACCTGCTGATTTAATTCAAAGCAGGTAGCCTGTTAGTATTATTAAGCTTTCCATAGTGATAAACAGATTCTTTGAGTTCATTGTTTATCAGTCAGCAATGGTTTTTCTTCAGGCTTTATCTTTTTCTCTGAAATAACTTCAAGATCCAGTGCAAAATATATACAAGGCAAAAGTTTTCTGTTGTCATTTTTCAAATCTGAAGTGGAAATTTCTGTTTTTTTAACAACTCAGTTGTGTCATGTGATATTTTTCTGAAAGCTGTCTTATGAGAGGGCATGTAATGTTTTGCTGAAAACAGACACTTGAGAGGGTGTGTGATGTTTAGAATGAGTATAAATGGAACCCCACACACAGAGAAAGAATATTCTTGCATTGCTATGCTATACAATGCTTTTCTGGGCTTCACTGGTCTTTGCTAGTCTTAGTTAATCTTTGTTCTTCAGTTTGTAGAGAGAAACATACTAAAGAACGTCTAGTGTTATTTCACCTGATTCTGGCAGCTTCTGTTCACTCATGTGATTTCGTGGAGCCCTGCAGGTTCTGCTAGATCATGCTACTATGACTGTTTCTTGTTTGATGTTTGGTATAGAACTTGATTGCTGGTATCTTGGCAACAAAGAGTGGAATCACCCAAGGAACTACTTTTAAACAGGTGCACAATACCCTTTTCCTATTAACCTTCTTTTACCTCTAACTCTGGTCCTTGAGTTAGAAGGGAGGTTGAAGCAATTAAGAACTGTAAATAAAGTAGGTTTTGAAAAATCAAAGACTACAGAAAATTGTGAACAAAAATCTCAATAGGAATTCTATACTACTAAAGTAGAGAGAATAGAAAGGAAAAGAAGCAGTGACACTTTAAAAAAAATACCATTTAATTCCCATTATACTCTTCCACATAGATTGCTGGGAGTAGGAGGGAGGGCGAAGAATTTGCTGCTCATAAATATGTGAATTATCCCTGTCTAGACTCTGCTACATTAATAGCATCCCCCAATGTTGTTTAAGCCCTAAAAAAATCTCACTCATCAAAAGCTGAACACCAGAAAAAAACAAATGCAGTCACAAAAAGAATTGAAACAAACTATAAAAATGGGTGGCACATGTTATAGAATCTGCTTAATATAGTTTAAGCTATGACAGCCTTGAACCAGGCTTTTAATGAGCCCTGAAAAGAAGCAATACCAACACAGCTAATAATTACTGGAACAATAAATTCTACTAAAATGTGTATAAATGGAACTTCATGTTTCTGACATTTCTCAAGATGTTCTTTCTCAGAAGTTATGGGAAGGATTTAAAAGCTGACTGCTAGGTGGTGGTTGTTGATAACAGCTTTACTGACGTATATGTCACACTTTCAATTCACACATACCACGTCATTATGCACACATTCAAAGTTTTGCAAACATTACAAGAAATCTACATTTCTATATTAATTTTATACAGTGATTAATTGCATGGTGTGTGTGTGTGTATGTGTATGTGTGTGTGTGTGTGTGTGTGTGTGTGTGTGTGTGTGTGTGTTATGTATTGTGTGGAGATGCAAAAGCCCCGGTATTGACATCAAAGGGAAACTTGTAGGAATCATTTTGCAGTTTTATTTCAAAATAAGTGAGAGTCCTTTCCTTCTTTCAGCAATCTACAGACCTTTCTACTCCCTAAAATTGGCAATGACAGATATACAACATTTTATCTTTGATTCATGATTGTAAATATTCTATATACTATATTTATTTCACATAAATTTTTCCTTTTATGTGACCTTGAGATCTAACTAGTTCTAAGATGAATTTGTAGTTTTTTAATGTGATTAAATAATTTTTACTGGTATAGATACCAGATTTTACCTAGTCATCAGTTGTTGGATTTATAAAAGCTTTACTTGAATGGATATTATGACTAAATTTGATTGGTGTTAGTATTCAGCTATATTTGTGTGTACATATGTATAAATTGTGTTTTATTCCTGATTGATGTGTATCGCGCTTATAGAAAAGTGTTCTACTTCTACACTTTTATGGCTTTTCATAGATTTAGAAAGCAGTCATATTAACTCCTCAGTTCAGAATTCAGATTATCAATAACATTGTTGACAGACTTCCTGTTTTTGTCCAGTCATGATGATGTAGTTCAATTTATCTCTTCTATGCTTTTATATAAATAGGATCATGTGGTAGTTGTATAATTTTGCTAACCCTATATGTGATAGATACAAACATAACTGGAAGTTTGGGAACATTTTTATGGAGCTCAGTACTTAAAATTGTGTTCCTTAACCATAATTCTAAGATAATACTGGATATTTATTCCCCGTATTGAGGACACAATATTTTCAAGAAGAAAAGTGATGTTCTAAACTCTACATATTTCTCGTTCTAAAATGTCTCAACTTTAATTTGTCACATAATAAAGGCCATGTAAACCACAACTTTGTCATATAATTTTATCAGTGCTTAGAATGAGTTTGAACATTTCTTGTCATGTTTGGATGCTCCTTTTTTTCAGAATTGTGACCATGTTCTTATTTATGAAACAGCCTGAATATCCCACTTCCTTGTCATGTTTTTTTTAAAAATCTGAAAAAGCCACTCAACTATAGTGGACTAACAGTTTTCTGGGGCAAACCTCATGACTGTGAGAGGTACTCTTGCTCCCATAGTGATGATGACATACAGGCCCTCAGGGAATCAGAGAACATTAGCTCAACACATCTGATGTAGTCACATCCAGTGTGGCCACTAAGCCAGCTTCTAGAGAAGATTAAGTCATAGAATGATCTGTCTGCTCCAATCTTGGATGATAAAGAATTTGTTCTTTCCTAAAGTGGAACAAAAATCATCTCCCTTTCTAACTATTCTGTGTTAACAATAGCAGATGGTTAGTTCAGTGCTGTAAGTTGTGTGTCTTTTGTTCAATATATCATTGTCTGGCTGTGGTACCCAGTGTATCCAAATACCTGTATACTTCTTTCTGGATATCTCAGTTTCATGTTTACTGTATTATATAGTTTTAATTCTTAATTGTACAGTTGAAGCCCTTCAAAGATATTTTCATGTATATGTATATATATATATATATATATATATATATATATAATTGTTGTTGTTTGTGTGAAATAAATGCACATATAGTTGATTTCAAAATGTTGTTGTTATACTTCATTAATATACATTCTCTGCCTTAGCAAGTTCATGCTGCTAAAAGGTACTATAGACTAAGTGTCTCAAACAGTAAATACTTATTTCTCATATTTATAGAGGCTGGAAAGTCCATACTAAGGTTTGGATTATTTTGAATTTCTTTTAAAACTTTGTGGTTTGCATATGCCCTTCTTATTACATGCCAACACAGTCAAGGAAGAAATAAGCTAATTGAAATACAAATTTACAGAAGCTGATTGCTCATGAACTCATCAAATCCCAAAGCTATTTCCTAATATTATAAAATGGAAAGATGATACTTCAATGTGGTTTTGGAGACATACATAACAAACTATATCAAACTATATATGTACACACATAAACACAGACAAACACATAGACACACACATAAAAATAATTATATATATATATATATATATATATATATATATATATATATATATAAGTATATTTAGTGTTGTGTATATGTATATGCCTTTGACTGACAACTTTGGATTCAATAATCTATGGAGGGTCTTATCTCTCAAGAAAACACCTCATATGCTATGGGTATCTCTCTATTAGATTTTGGTCATCAATTAATGTATATTTAACTGCAGCTAACATTATTCTGACCTTACTTCTAGATGATATTTAGGAGGGCTCAGGGGTACAACATTGCTTGTCTTTTGTACCAAAGACATCTATAAAAATGATCTTATAAATCTTATTAATCCATATATATATATATATATATATATATATATATATATATGATTGTATGAAACTATTATATATAAATATGTATAAGTACTTATTGGGGAATATTATGGCATGAAGTGTGTGACATATAAAGTACATAGAAGTAAGCTGAGAAGGAACTATACAACAAGAGGAGCTGTTACAAAGACTGTTGAAAATTATCCCCATTGTTTATGGTCTAAGCAAATGTTGAAGATACATACAATTAATTGGCTGTAATTAAATACTTAATCTTCTGTTAACAAACTAAAGTGCCATGAAAGTTCACTGAGACCATTTGTGGACGAAACTAACTCATGTGAATCTAATGAGTAGAAAGTGAGGCCTGGAGGTCTGCCAAACAATTATTAAACACAGGAAGTGGAGAATTCATTCATGTTGGAAGAGAAATATGGTGGTGGATGATTTGTCAGTAGCAAAGGTGAACCAGGAATATACCCTCTTTTCTTTTTTAAGATTATTCCTTGACATTTTGATATTTTTGTTCCGAAGAGAAACAAGTACTGAGACTTCAACTAAATAATATTGTTTTGAAATTTCACATAGATGACTCATTCAACTATTATAAATTATATTCTGTCAAGTATAAATTATATTTTATCTGCATGTAAGTTTTTTTATCTATTCATTCATTCTAATACTTCTTATCTTCTCTTCTATTAGTTGCCATATTTTTCTCACGTATTCATTGGTTTGCGGGTTAAGTAGCAAAAATAGCCACAGAGGCACAAGCAGGAGCAGACAAAACAAATCATAACACTTTATGTTGTTATTGATATGTAAATTTCACTAAATAGCAAAACAGAACACTTTTATATTCTGAAACTTTCAGAATAGTAAGTTATTTCTGGGTGTTACATTTTCTAATTTTCACTATGACCACAGAGATGAGTTATCATTTACAAACACCTTTTAAACTTCCAAAGAAACATAGTTCAGTACCATAGTTCAGATCCCAGGACTGGTGGCACACATCTCACAACCACCTGTAATTCCAACTCTAGAGAATTCTACAGCATCTCATGGCATCTCTTAGATACAGACAGACATCTACATGAGATATATTTACAATAATGTATTGTACTGACATCAATGCTACATACCACCAATCGATATAGTCTTCAAAAGCTCAAAAAATTGAAGATTCTATTTTACTAATTAGGACTCAATGACAGACAGACAGGAAATCATGATTGAAAAGACACCACAAGTAAATATAAATGTTTCTGCCGTTCACTTACATATGCAACAGGTTTTATAGATCACACATAAAACCAGTGTATCATGAATGGACAAAAGGAAAACCCAACTCCAACTGGCACACCAAGAATGAGAAAAAGTTAGAAGAAAGATACCTCCCTATGAAGAAAAAAACAGCAGCCAGCTCACTCTTGAATTTATGATCATGGCTGTCTTAGCTTTCTCCTCATGGTGTTTAAAAAACTGACAGTAAACAGAGTAAAGCAATGGAGATACAGTTGTCTCACGGATTCTGAAAATCCTTTCTTCACAACTTGAGGCAGCTTGTCACACTAATCCTCAGTTAGAAAATGAGGAAGGTGAATGCTGATGTTCAGGTATCTTTATTCTTTTATTCAGTCAGTGACTGCAGCCCAGGATATGATGCTACCTACATTCTTAATTGATCTTACCTGTGTTATAAACCCTTTTAGAAAAAGTCTCATAGGCACACTTGAAGCTATTTCCATAGTCATCCTAACACATCTTAGGGATTTAATATGTATTCCTGAAGTTTAAGGTGACTCATATTTTATAAAATGTCAATAATTTTTTAATCAGTAAAATCAATAATATCAGGTACTTGTGTTAAAATCACCAAATTTATGCAAAACTCTCCAAATACATAGTGTTTATGAAGAGCTCAGTTTTCTGAACACCATGTGGCAAATTATTAATAATTAAGATGTAGCCCCAGTTCTTGGAAAATGCATAACTTTAGAGAGAAAACATGCAAAAATATAAACATATTCAACACAATTAAATTGAAATTTGACAGAGTATTTCTGAATAGTGATGATTTATCAATGTTATCCTTTCTTTTTTTATTTTGTAACTACTTTTTGAATTCATTAAGATCATTTACTGCTATCTACATGCACATGGCGATGAAGTCATTAAGGGGACACAAGGAATATAGCTGAGGCTGAAATCCTAAAGAAAAGCCGCTCTTATTTTCTCAGCTACCAACAGTTGCTTATATATCCTCAGTTAGAGTGTGTCTTAAGCAACCCCTCTCATCTCTAATGATAGAATTAAAAATTTCCTTGCTCTCGTAACCTCTTGGGCAGGTAATTAAAAATATGAGTTCTTGTGTGAAGCTGCCTAGTCATGTCCACAAGACAGCATTTCTCAGTATTCTTTTATGTATTCTATCTCTTAGATTTTCAACTTCTTCAGCCATGATGATCCTTGAAGCTTGATGGGGATGAAGGGATTCATGATGACATCTTAAATGCAGAAAAACACTCAAAATTCTTGATCCTCCCAACTTCGAACAGTATTGTCTCTGCATTAACAACACCCCTCTACTGAAAAAAAGCTTCTCTGATTCAAGTTAAAAGCATCACAGCCTGTGAAAATAAGCATAGATATTTAAATGATGGCTTGACAACTTGACCATTTAGAAAAGCAACATAAGAAAGATTTCCACTAGGGCCAATAATATTTTAAGTCATGTACTATTACCAGGTTTGAAACACAAGACATCAATTTCCCCATGTGAAGCAGGCATAATTGCCCTGATAAACAGTCTTGCTACTATTGCACCTGTTGGCATCTTGTCTGACAGACCAGTAGGATAGCATTCAGCATCCAACACTGGTTAATACAATTGGTTTCTTTTCTGTAATAGTAGCATGTAGAGCACCATTTAGTATTATGAAAGCTAGCAAGCAAGCAGAGTTTTCTTATAAAAACAACCAACAATCAAACAAGGGACAAACACTTTCCCCAGTTAAGATAGGGTCTCTTGATACAACCTAGAATAGTGCTGAACTCATGGAGATCTTACTTAAGCTTCAGAATATAAGGATTATTGGAATAGAGCAGTACAATAGAGAGACAGGTTGCAGGTCAAGAGAGAACAAGGAAGTGAATGAGAAAGAGCCAGATGTTTAGAACATACTGCCAGAGTCAGTTTAAGTTGCAAGCAGAGCAATTCAGTCAGAAGCTGAGAGAAACAGATTTGAATCAGTCATCTTGGACAGGAGTTTGGGCAACAACAGCTGAGTTGAACCAGCCAACCACCATTCAGAAAGAGCCAGAAAGGCAGTGTTTATTCAGCAATAAATCTTAGATGCTTAAACATTCTAGGCCTAGAATAGCAAATTACATTGTTGGAGGCTAGAAGCTTCCAGGCCTAATTAGGTAGAAATGCTCTGGGTTCAGCCCAACCCATGTACTCATAAACATTTGGTATGGTTCTCATCTAATTCTTTCCTATGCGGAAATAAAAGTAACATTTACCCATATACTACTTATGATATTATTTAAAAATATTTGTAAAATGTATTAAAATGTATTTGTGTAAGTGAATGAATGTACTTGTATCTGGAAAGGCTAAAAAAGGAGATAGGTTCTTCTAGAACTAGAGTTGCAAATAGTTGTAAGCAACTTGATTTTTAAGTGATAGGAAATAAATGTGGTCCTCTAGAAGAACAAAGGGTACCCATGACCATCTACCTATCTATCTAGAACTATCCTACGAAGATCTTAATTAAAGAAATGATTCAGTGATGTCACAGATGACTAAATAATTCTGTATGGTGACTCAGAGAATTCATAAGTCATTGACACACTATGTGCACACTGTTCATGTGCATTATAATTAACATCTTATAATGAACATTTTCTCAAGTAAGGAAGTCTTTTATTTTGATAACATTTCAAAGCATTTTCTATCTCATATATTATTCATCATTACATTTCCTTGGGAACACTGTTTACTCATTTGCAAAATTTCTGTCACCAAAGGAGATTAAGAAGATATTCAAAGTTCATTCATGCTTCCAAACAGAGCACACATATACTGAAATGCAATGCTTGCAATATACCCAGCAGACAATGAAATAGTGCCTACTTATTTTTAAATTATTTCACTTAATTTTGGGGGTTATAATGTTATGTTAATGTTACTTCCTTTCCCTTGCACCAAACCTCCATAAAATTGTCTCAGTTCTCTGCTCTTTTTCAAATCCATGGCCTTTTAAAAATGAATTGTTGTAAATAATTAATAATAACTTTTATTAATTATTCTAAATATATATGAAATAAAAACATTTGAAAATTAAAAAATAAAAATTAAAGTAATATATTTGACCAAGAAAACTTTAAGAAAGCTATCCAGGCTGAAGAGACAAGAAGGGCAACACCCAGTTCTGTTTATGTGCACATGAACAATGCATATAGCATGAGAGTGACATAAAAGGACTCTGAGTCTTCTTATATAATTATGTGTGATTATATATATGTGTGTGTGTGTGTGTGTGTGTGTGTCTGTATACAGCCTGTAAAAACTGCAGAATACTACTAGTTCGTATGCTTTCAGGGCTGATCATTTAGGATTACATAGGCAACTGATGTTCTCTTAATGAAAGAAATGCAGCAACACAAAAGCCAAATTATTTGCAAAAATTGACATATCTAATATGCTTTAAAAATCCAAGAAAAGTAAACTGGTCAAATTGATATTCTTAACCAAAGCAAGATATTATCCTTCATTTATCTTGAGCCTGGATATCTTTCCTAAAGCTTGCTTTGTTATTTTTTTCCACACATAGCCAAGACAGTTGATTTTTCCAATATAATTTAAACAAATAATCACACATACATATAAATCTAAAATAAAATATGTCAGGATTCATTCATAGATAGTGATATATAAAAATATGAAATTTAAAATCTAGTAGAAAAAAGTGAAAGGAATATTAATTATTTTCTGGTTTTGTAGACCTTTCAATACTAACAGACTTGGCAATACTCGTGGATGCAGGCATCATGTTCCAGAAAGCCCATGGCCACCAGGACACAGCTTTCCAGAGGGGCTCTAGTAACCATAATTATGCACCTAATGTGGACAAATCTGTTCACTCCTGCCTTCACCATCATGTCTAAGGGGCAAGGCTGGCACTGCATTAGAAGACGCAGCTGTCTCTGGAACAGGGAGGAGCAGACAGTCACAATTATCACTTTCATTTGACTTTGCATGACACTTGAGTTCAGGGAATCTGAATGTAGTACCAACACATGTGCAATGTTTCATAAATCTCAACTACGTTTGTTAAGATTATAGAAGTAGTTTTCCATTTAAATATTTTTATTTTGCCACAATCTTTAAGCCATGCTTTTTTATTTGCTATATGTCAACTACCCATTTTTTTTCATTTTATTTATTTATTTTTACTTATTAACAACCCACTCACTATTACTTGATATTTTCATATTTTATACTTGAGAATTTATTTTCTCAATATTGTGACTTGAGAGATAGCACATCCAGTAAGAACAACACTTTTGCCCTTGCATATGATCCAGGTTCAGATTCCAGAACATGATAGTTCTCTAGCATCCAGATTGTTATATGTGCTTGTGTGTGTGTGTGTGTGTGTGTGTGTGTGTGTGTAAAAATGAGAGACAATAGATTTTACAAAAGAAAAGGAGGCATGGCCTGAATTGCAGAAATAAAAAGGAAAAAAAGAAAATTATGTAAATTCATACTCATATATGAAATCTCCAACAAATAAATATGTTTTAGAAGATGTAAATTTGTAAGTTAACACTGTGGAGTCTATTTTCCCCTTCTGTCATCTTGGTATGGTGATATTTTTAAGCTTACATTTCTTCTCCTTTGTTACTTTATTGATTCATGATTTTAATCCTTTATGTTTCTAATCTGTGCATGTCGTATTTCAAACTGCCATGTTCTGTTTGTAAATCATGTTTTAAACTTCATAAAGCATAAGACTGTAAACAAAGTAACAGTACCTTAGCAATGATACATTCATTGATTTATTTAGCCATAAGTGTATTGATCTATTACTATATTAATTTTAGACATAAAATACTATGACAAAACAACAAGTATCTTAGCATATTTATCTGCAATAAATTTTAACTACTAGTTGGCTTGTGAATTTTAATTATACTTGCATATCAAAATCAAAGAGTCAAAATTATATTAAATGATAAAATTTTCTTTTTTGTTTTTATGTTTAAACATATTTATTATATAAAATTTTGTCATAATTGGTTTACTTAATATCACTTTTAAGAAAAAAGAATATTTAATAACAAAGGACACAATTTTTTGTACTTTTATAGATATAATCAAAGTCAAACTGAGTTCATCTTTACTATTTATAATATTGGGTATTTTTGTCTTACCATGCACATTTGGTAATGAGTTAATTACAATAATGTTTCAAATAAGTTTTGTTTTGTACATAATAAAAGTATGCCAAAAATTAACCTTTCAAAACGTGTTCTAGAACTTTTAGTGCAAAATATATCCATTGTAATATTTCTATCATATTAAAAGGAGCACCCTGGGTAATGTTGATTTTCTTTCATTTCAATTTTAATTTTAATTTAATTAACATTTTAATTTTAATTTAATGAGTATTTTGCTGGCTTATATGTATGTGTAATATGTACACATCTGATGCAAACAGAGGTCAAAAAGGGCAGCAGAGCCCTTGAAATTTATGTTACAGATATATGTGAGCCATCATGTGGGTATTAGGAATTAAGTCCAGTGTCTCTTTTAGAATAAGCAATGCTCTGAACAAATGAGCCATCTCTCCAACTCCTGAACATCATTTTTTCTTTTGTTCTTTAGATTTTAAAGAATTTTATAATGACTTTTATTTTTTAAATCATAATATTATTACATCACTTCCACTCTTTCTTTCTTCAATAACCCCGGCATACCCTGGCTCTCTTTTGAGTTTACATGTATCTAATAATGTTCAAATTTTCAAAAGTTGGTGTAACTAAGCTAAAAAATTATATGAGGAACAGATTTTGTCCAAAAGGGCCACATTAATTGTTGTCTATTAAAGGATATAATGACATTTATATAATTACACTAGAATTACTCAGTGAAAGTTGAAGTTGAAAACTTAAGGGTTCTTTGGAAAATCAGTTGGATTGTGTTTTGATGGGGTAAAACCATGAAGGAAAGTTTAGTTAACGTGAACACAGCTGAAAGGCTAAGGCAGTCTCATAAAGGAATGTTTTGCTGAAGCAGACACAGGAGAGAGGTTGTTCTGCTAAAACAAGCATGTGACAGAACACATGATGATGGATTCTTTGCTAACAACAGGAATGTATTGCTCTGTCTTACATTGCATGGTTGACCTGCATTTCTCAGGACTCCATAGACAGAAATACACCAAAAAATCTCTGGTGATGTGCTGCAGTTTCTTGCTGCTTCCAAGGACTCTAGCTGATTACATGCACAAATTGAGGCAAGACATGTACTGAGACAAGGCAAGGCACATGGAGGACACCTGATGTTTGGAAGGTATAAATAGGACTTCATGGAATAACAAAGACAGAGCTTGGGTCTCACATCTTTGCTGAAATTTTATTCCCTGAGAGAGGTACAGCTGAGAGCTTCTCTTAGTGTTCCTGTTGGTCCCTCCTGCTGAGTCGTGCCAAGGCTGAGATCTTGCTGTTTCTGCTGGGTTGTGTCACTGCTGTTGCTAACCTGACTCTACTGAACTGGACTCCTGGTCTATCCATGGGGTGTTTGTAAGTGGATCGAGCTGCTGCTGCCTGCTAACCTATGAACTGAACTGATTTCCAGACAACACAAATGGGAGTTTCTCAAAAGAATCATTTCTAAACATGTCCACTTCCCCTGTATACTTTCTTTTCTACTAACTCTGGTGGGATACAAGGATGGTTAAAGTGTTTAAGAACCATCATTAAAAATAGAATTTGAAAATTAAAGTTACAATTCATTTATGTGATACAAATAGAATCTATTTTATTAGTTTTTTTTTAATTTTACTTAAAAGTAAACAGTTATCATTTGAAATAGCTTCTGGATTAGAGATGGGGCTTTGGGTCTATTTCCCTTTCATCATTGGGCTTCCTCTGGCTTAGACATCTGTGAGCTATGTTCATGTTGCAGCAGAGTTAATATGTACTCTAGTCCCGTTG
Organism: Grammomys surdaster; assembly: GCF_004785775.1. Taxonomy (NCBI): domain Eukaryota; kingdom Metazoa; phylum Chordata; class Mammalia; order Rodentia; family Muridae; genus Grammomys; species Grammomys surdaster. Next base: position 11,077,437 of record NW_021604591.1, read on the forward strand.
GGTCTAGAAAAACTTGTTTCCTTGATGCTTTCCAACCTGACTGGCCCTTATAGTTTTTCTGCCTCCTTTTCCATGATGTTCCTTGAGCCCTGGGAGGAGGGATTTGATAGAGACATTTTATTTAGGACTGAGTACTCTAAGGTATCTTACTCACTCTTGCAGGAGGAATCTTCTAATATCAGGACTGAGCAAATGTTAGAAGAAAGTCATTAGGGAGAATATTATCTCTATAGAACCGTGGTATTTGGTTTTCATCTATGGCCATTACATATCTAGTCTCAGATTCTTGATCAGTCAACCAGTGTCATGACTTCTATCTCATGGAGTGAGCGTTCAACATAAAAAGTTGGCTATTACCCAAGCTTTGTACCATTATTAAACTAACATATCTTTTGGACAGGTCACCATTATAGTTCATAGTGGTTATAACTGGCTTAGTGTTGACCTTCCATTTTATTAGCATATAGAGTACCATCTAGTGCCATGAATATTAGTCTGAGTGAAATGGAAATGAATTCTTTAGATAGACACCAGCTCAGCTTCTCCATTTTTAATAAGTTATAGTGGTGTTGTCTTTAGCAATATGGCCTTAACATAATTTTTTGGATAGCAACCATTAGCTTTATCAAGACCCTGAGGTATTTAGTAGTTGTCCTAGAACTCCTTTGGTTAACAACTCAATTACCTGTTAACCCATTACTTGTACTGAATGTCTTGTTTGATAGTACAAGATGTCTAATTGGAACTGTTTCCAATATCTGGCTGATGTGGCAGTAAACATGTATGTGCAAGTTTCCCTATAGAAGGTTAAGGGGTCTTTGAGAACATGATCAAGATTTGTGTAGATAGCATTTAAGGTAGATCTATTACTGAGTAAGTACTATACTGATTAACATAATAACTGTACAACCTATATTGCTAAGTTACTATGCTTTCATAATGTGCTTTGGGCAATAATAGATGAGTGTCCCCCTTAACTCAAATTATTACTAGCATGACCTACCATGTTTTTATTGATCATGGACATTCTGACTTGTATAAGATGACATCACAAAGTAATTTTGTTTTGTATTTCCATGATGGCTAAGAGTGTTGGACATTTATTTTCTCCCAGACAATTATGTTTCCTTTCTTTCTTTCTTTCTTTCTTTCTTTCTTTCTTTCTTTCTTTCTTTCTTTCTTCCTTCCTTCCTTCCTTCCTTCCTTCCTTCCTTCCTTCCTTTCTTTCTTTCTTTCTTTCTTTCTTTCTTTCTTTCTTTCTTTCTTTTAAAGAATCATCTGTCTAGATCTCTGTCGAATTGTTTGTTCTCATGATATTTATCTTCTTGTATTCTTTACATATTTTTGGATACTAGCCCCCTAATGGACATATAGTTAATAAACATACTTTCACCCTTTATCTTACAGGTTTTTCGAAATGATGTTGCCCTTTGTATTACAGAAGCTTTTCAGTTTCTTTAGGTTCCAATAATTAATTGATATTTTTGTTATCTATGCTATTGGTGCTCTGGTCAGTTAAGTCTTTTCCTATGACAATGAGCGCAACTCTATTTTCCGTCTTCTATCAAATTTAGTATATATAGCCTCATTTGTTACATGTACAGTTGAATTTTGTGACAGTTAATTAGTGTAAGCCTATTTGCATTCTTCTACATGTAGTCATGCCACTTGAACAGTACCATTTTTTGAAGATGCTTTTTTTTTAACATTACATGCTTTATTTTTTGCTTACCCTCTAGCTACCCCCTCCCAGAGCTCTTCACTTCATCCCCTTCATCTACGACTCTGAGAGGGTATTGCTCCCCACTCCTGGGCATCTCCCTTTTCTGGAGAATCAAGTCTCCACAGGATTAGCCACCTCTTCTCCCACTGAACCCACACAAGGCAGTCCTTGGCTATATGTGTGCCAGCAAGAGCCACAGATCAGCCAATGTATGCTCATTGGTTAGTGGCTTAGTCTCTGGAATCTCCCAGGGATCCAGGTTAGTAGACACTGTTGGTCTTCCTATAAGGTTGCCAGACCCTCCAGCTCCATCCCCTATCTCTTCCATTGGAATACTCAACTTCAGTCCAATATTTGTTTATAAGTATATGCACCTGTCTCAGTCAGCTGCTGATAGAGCCTCTCAGAGGACAGCCATGATAGGCTTTTGTCTATAAGCAAAATATAGTATCAGTAATTGTATCAAGGGTTAGTGATTGTGCATGGACTATGTCCCACATTGAGCCGGTTACTGTTCGGCCATTTCTTCAGTTTCTGCACCATTTTTGTCCTTCAGTCTTTACTCCACTTTTGCATTTCTTTTAGATAGGCTCAATTTTGGGTAAAAAAAAAATTGAAGATGGGTTGACATCGCCATCCCTCCATTGGGGGCCCTAACTACTAGATGTGGTCTCTTCAGGTTCCATGTCCCCATTGTCGGACATTTCATCTAGGGTCACCTCCATTGTATCCTGGGAGCCTCTCATTTCAGATGATGCTGGCTATCAGATTCTTGAAAGTTATCTTAACTGTGTTAAGGTATGTTCCTTGCATGCCCAATAACTCCAAGAATTTTATCAGGAGAGGGTGGAGGATTTTTTCAAAAGCCTTTTCTGCAACTAATGAGCCAATATGTAGATTTCATCATTCAATCTGTTGAAACATGCCTGCATCTCTTGAGGAAACCCACCTGATTAGTGTTGATGACCTTTATGGTGTATTCTTGTAATTAGTTTTCAAATACTTTATTGATATTTATTGCCTCTATATTCAAAAGGAAAATTGGTTTGTAATTTTCTTCCACGGTTAGGTCTTTAACAATTTAGGTATTATGTAGCTGTGATCTTTCAAAAGAATTAGGTAATGATCTGTCTGTTTCTATTTTGTGGAATAAGTCGAATAAGTTTGCTGTGTATTTTCCTTAGAAAGCCTGTTTGAATCCTGGATTTAATCTGTCTGATTCTGCTTTTGTTTTTTGTTTGTTTGCTTTTTTATTGTTTATTTGTTTGTTTGTTTGTTTGTTCATTGTGTTTGTTTCTTTGGGACCTTTAACTATCACTGCATTTATTTCAGTAGGAGTTACAGGCCTGTTTGCTTATCTGGTCTTGATTTTGGTACATAGCATCTATCAAGAATATTTTTATTTATTTTAGGTTTCCTAATTTTGTGGAGCACAGACATTTAAAGTATGTCTTTATGATTCCCTGGGTTTCCTTGATATCTATTGTGAAGTCCCCTGTTTGTCTCTAAGTTTGTTATTTTTCACCAATTGTCTCCATCTTTTCATTAGTATGCCTCAAGGTTTTAACCAGTCTTAATAATTTTCTTAAAGAACCAACTCTCCATTTCATTGATTGTATTTTCTTTTGTTTGTTTGTCTGTTCCTTTTTATGGATTTCAGTCCTGAATTTGATTGTTTTTGCCATGTATTTCTTTGGGGTGGTCTTTCTTCCTTTAATTATAGAACAGTGGTTCTCAACTTGTGTTGGTCTTGAGCCCTCTGGAGGTGAATGACTTGTCACAGGGCCACAGACATTGCATATAGATGTCATGCATATCAGATATTTACATTATGAGTCATAATAATAGTAAAACTACAATTATGAAGTAGCAATGTAATAATTTTGCGGTTTGTAATCAACATGATATGAGGAACTGTGTTAAAGTTTAATAGCATTAGCAAGGTTAATAACCAGTACTCTAGCACTTTCGGGTATGCTGTTATGTTATTAATATGTTTTTTTCTTTCATTTTTTTCTGGGTATTTTTTGTTTTGCTTTACTTTTTCATGTAGGCACTTACTGCTATGAACTAGCCTCACAATTACGTTTACTATTTCCCATAGGTTTGTATGTGTTGTGGTTTTATTTTAATTTTCTCTTAATTTCTTTCTTGACGTAGCTTTCAATCAAGGGTGAGTTGCTTCAGTCTCCTTGAGTTTACAGACTTTCTGATGTTTTTATTTTAAATGATATCCATCATTAATATGTAGTTGGCAAATAGGATGAACAGAGTTCTTTCAATTTTCTTGTGTCTGTTGAGATTTGCTTTTTGTTTGAACATTTGATTATTTTTTGAGTACGCTCTATGAGCTGATGAGAAGGCATATTCTTTTGCATTTAGATAAAACATTTTGTAAATATCCGTTAAGACTATTTGATTTATGACATCATTTAACTAAAGTGCATCTGTCTAGATTTTGTCTGGATGACTTGATTTTAAGTTAAAATGGAATATTGAAGCCATCCAGGGTTAATATGTGATTTAAGTTTTAGTAGTATTTCTTTTATGAGCCTGGGTTCCCTGGAGTTTGGTGAATAAATGTTAAAATTTTCAATATCCTCTTGGTAGATGTTTTGTTTAATGAGTATATGATGTTCTTCCCAGTCTCTTCTGATTACCTTTGTTTAAATTTTAATTTATCAGATATTAAAATGGCTATATAAGCTTGCTTCTTAGGTCCAACTTCTTAGAATACCTATTTTCTTTCCTTCCCTTAGAGTGATATCGATTCTTGAGTGAGGTGTGCTTCTTGAATGCACTATGTTCTTATATCCATTCTGTTAGTTTAAAATTTTGTGGGAGATGGGGGATAGTTGAGACTATTGAAGTTGAGAATTATCAATGACAGGTGATTTTTTTCTTGTTATTTAGTTTTGGTGGTGTGGCTTTATTCTCCCTTCTTTCACTCTGTTAACCTGGGATTATTTATTTCTGATCTTTCTTACGTATAAGTAACCTACTTCTTTAGGTTGAGTTTATTTTCTATTGCCCTATGTAGAGGTAGATTTTTAGATATATACTGCTTTAAGAATTTTCATTATATGCTTTTTTTCTGGTATTGTGATTTAAAATTTTTCTAGGTATAGTAGTCTGGTCTATTAAATGTGGGCTCTTAGAATTTTGAAAGATATATATATATATATATATATATTTCTTTAACTAAGTTATCCTTTACTTGTACCCTGTCTTCAATGATTGAGATTCCTTAATTACTTCATCTCTTCTATTCTGTTGATAAGGTTTTTCTTTAATTGTCATCAGTTTTTGTTTGTTTGTTTGTTTTGTTTTTATTTCTGAGTTTTTAAGATTTTTATTTCTAGTTTTATATCAGTTTGAACTCTCTTTAGTGTTTGTAATTCTACTTTTATGCCTAGATTGTCTTCTCCAGTGCAATCCACTGTTTTTGTTCTAACAGATTTTATTAAGGGGTTTGTTTATATCCTCTTAATGGCTTTAAACATAATTATAACAACTGTTTTGAAATCTTTGTCTTGTGCCTTAGCTACATTGAATATCTCAGGGTCTAGTGTCATACAGTTGATGGCTTCAGTTGTAGTATTAATGATCTTGTGCTACACTGGGTGCTAGTTATCTAAGCCAGGGATGATTGAAACTCTCAGTGTTGATATCTAGTCTTCTTTTTTACAGGGTGTTGTCTTCTTCTATCCTTTTCATTCCCCTCTATAGATCTTTAAAATGTTTAGTGGATGGGCATTGCCTACTAAATAGTATTTCTGACTCCCTCCTAGGTACTGCAACTAGAGGTGACAGATAGAAATATGCTTCTAGGTATTAGGGGCTGCTAAAGAGAAATGGAGATGCTTTCAGTAGTGGGTGGCTGAAAAGATCCACTGTGAAAGGGAAGCTGAGTGTACCATGAGGTGAGAGGAGTTACCAATGCCTGGTGGTAGAGAAGAAATGTAGGATTCTGAGCTTGGTCTCCCACAGTTATCTGGATGAGAATTGGATTTGAACATAAAAAAAAAGGAATGGGTACAATGAAATAGGCTTAATTTGACTTTTCATCTGAGAAGTTGTGTCTCTTGATAGGAAAAGAGAAATTATCTTTATTCCATCCATCCCCATCTATCAGAACATTATGACAGTGTTAAGACTCTTTTCCATAGCATTGGCACTTTTGGCTTCAAAACAGCAGATGTTATGGGAAATTATTTTTTTTCTGGACATTTTATTCCAGAATCTAAGATAGTACTGGAATTTTAAAGGTATTTAGTAATATTTGATGGGAGGCACACTTATAGGAACATTTCCAAACTCTGTTCACTCTTTAATTTTCTCGACACAGAGTCTGCTGTATAAAGATGTTTTATGTAATATTAAATCAAGATGCTTGCTTGCCTTGATCTGTCAGGGCCATGGGCAGCTGATAGGTCTTTTTGAAAAGTAAAATAAGAAGCTGTTTGGGTTTTGTTCCCTCATTTTTTGTGCTATCTTCTGTGGCAAGAACAACATCCTAAATATAAAAGCTTCTATGCATTTGAATTTTAGACTTAGCCTCAAATATAACAGCAATGCTGGAATTCTGTTTGGCAGGAAAATGATGAAGGAAAAAAGGTTCTAAAAAATGTCAATACAAATCTTTGTCTTTTTCTCTTTTTTTTCTTTTTAAGAATATCTCTTTCTCACTTGAAAGCATTATTAGAAATAGGCAGCATCCCAACTAGCCAATTAGTATAGTTTGACTAATGAGAAAATTGCAACATAAATAAAATAGAACATAGTGTGTAGCTGTCCAAAAAGAACTGTGCTTATGTTTGTTCCAAGAGATAAGGAGAAAGCTCCTCTGAGATTAGTGGTTTTTATCATACTTATTCAGTGTTTAAACGATTAATATTTCAAACTCATAAGTGCATAGAAACATAAACATATTACTTTTCTATGAAATATGTCATGCAAGATATTCCAGGATAAATATAGTGTGGAACATAAAGTATTTACAGTGAATCTGGGAAATAGTTTAAAATTTTAGTGTTACTTAATGAGCATCCTCTGCCCTACTCTCTTGCTCTTCTTCTCCTTCCCTTTTGTTTTATTCACACCATATACAATATGAAGTAATTTTCTATTTGCTATTTATTTCTTGCTTTTATCCAAGACTTTGTTTCCAAGTTTGCTTTCCCATTAATACCTAGTACATTATTAAGTGACTGATTGTTCTCTCTATTTTATAATGTTTTTACTTTCATATAATCTAGACATAAAATTCAGAAGAGGAAAAGATAATGTATATGCCTCCATGTTACTTATCTCCCACCTATTTTGCTCAAAAATTCACAATATATAGGTAGTCCACATATGTTTTACATTCTGTTATAATTGCTTAATATTTAATTACCAGCAATATGGTACAGGAAGTAAAGTTTCTTGCTATAATACTGAAGAACTGAGTCAATCCCTATGGTCTATATGGTAGAAAGCAAGAACAAACTTCTTCCAGTTTCCCTCTGGCCTCCACATCTGCACCACTGTGCAAACACACACACACACAATAACAAAATGAAAAAAAATTTCAAAAAGAATTATTTTCATGTTTTATCCTGTTTATACTTTTTATATGATGAAGAACAAACAACAGTTAATTTATTTTACTGTTACTACAGGTTCTCATATTCTTGAAAATTCTTTGCCTTTTATTGGTGTTTTAAATCAGAAATTAAATAATCATTCTTACTGATGTGTGAATGATGTTAAAGATACAAACTTCTTAGATGATTTGTACCAAGTCAAGAGTAAAATGCTTACCAAGGATATGTAGATAATTGCATTTTGAAAGGAAGATCTGAAAAATATCCGGATGACATGAGTTTCTGTACTTTAGCTAACCCTAAGTTAAGTCTCACAATGGAAATATAAAGAAATACATGTAGGGGTGGCCACTGTGCAATGTGGGAGCATGTGGACCCTGGACTGGCTGTGCCCATCAGGCCCCTAACATGATATGGAACAAGCATAGGCCCCGATCCAGGATTGAAACTCCAAGACGAATGATCAGGATCCTGGAGCCATTAACCACCTTCAGCAAATAGAGGCCTCAGGACCTGGGGTTGGGGTGAAATTGCCTTCCGTCTCAGAGACCCTTAGCCAGAAAATTGACACCTCCATCCAGATTCTACAGCCTCTCCTACACCAAATCATCCTCCGTTCCACAATTCCGAAATAAGTGTCTCCTATACTACAGTGGGGTCCTGGAGCCCCTGTACCTGTGCCCAAATGGAACACGCTGTGCCACTTGGTTTCTGGATCCGACACTATTCACTGGCACCTTGGATGCATTTGTGAAGATTGTGATACATGACGGCACTAGGACCCTGTGGAGTAGCCTCCCTGCCACCCTGGTGATGACTCTGCCAGCTACCTCCATCTACCTCACTGTTTATGACCTTCCTATGTGATCATTTCTTGACCTCTGACCTCTACACATCCATGGTGGCTGGTGCCCTCACCCATAAGGGCACTGTGTGTCAGTTGTCAGCTCCTTGAAGCTTGTGCGGACCAAGTTGCAGGCTCAGCACATGTCATACCATGAACCAACCTCCTGTATTCAAGCTACAGTTCCACTGGGAGACTGGTACTCACTGAAACTAGGCTGGGGTCACACAGCTCTTGTACCCTTCTCAGCTGGTTCAACTTTCAGTTGGTAAAGAGTTGGCAAAATGTGCTAAGACCAAAAGAACAGACATCTGTGGGGCTCGGCTTTGTGGCTGGTCAGATTTCATTCAGGAATGGTGCCTCCCACCCTTATCCTATGCTTTGATGTGGCAGAGACATAGCTGCAAATGTCACTGGGAGCAGTAGAAGCTGTGAGAGTGAAACCACCAAGAGTTGACAGTACCTGGCTCCTGCTTCAGAGAATCTAGGCCATATTTGGCATCAGGGGACTCTTTGCAGGTTTCCTCTCAAGGATCACCAAGGTTTTGCCCACCTGCTCCCTCCTGCGAGCTCCTGTGCCTTACTGTGCCCTACTGTGCCCTACTGTGTCCTTCTGTGCCTTCCTGTGCCTTCCTGTCCCATCATGATCATTACTTACACGAGTTTGTCATAAATTCATTCAGAGGTTCAACCAGGGGCAGCCTCTGGGCTATTCAAAGTTTAGAAGCAATTGCCTCGTACACTGATAGGATGAGGAGACTGAACCAACGTCCTCTTCCCTTGCAACCCAGTCAACCAGGCTGTCCTCACATTCAGGTTCCTTCTGTCCCTCTTCCCAGGATCTCCACTCTCTCACTATCAAGTTCAATACCAAATCTGAAGATTTCCCCTTCTTTATATCCCTTTTATGGTTATTGTAGCTTGGCCCCAAAGACATGCATTATTCCCAGACCTGTTCGTTCCTTGTCTAAAGATGATAACCTTCAAGAAGAAAAGAAAATAAAAAAGAAAGAAAAAGGAAATTAAAGGAAGGAAGGAAGGAAGGAAGGAAGGAAGGAAGGAAGGAAGGAACATATTATTCCCTAAGCATCACCTGTACCTATGATAAAATGTTAACTTGCTTGATCTGAAAATAATCATATCCCAATATACTTTCCCTGCTAACATTTACTTACCCCTAATGCTGAAGATGCTCCTTCGTTTGTGTAATGAGATCTCTGTGGCAGAAAATTTCTGCTGAAAGGTCAATATTAACTTTTATCGTGAGCAACACACTGCGTTTTCTTTTCTTGCCATTTACTTTTGGTTTAGTTATGAACTGCCTGAGTTAAATCAAGAATCTATTGAACTGACAGTGAAATCATAGCACCTGGGTGAAAATAAACCGATCTTTGTGGATGTACATCAAAGCCTAGCAGAGACACTTATGCTTCAAGCATGATATATCTTTAAGAATGTTATTCCCATAGCACCACTTTTAAGTTTTTATACTTTTAGGTTGTGTGATCCTCGCTATGACTTTGTTAAGAGTTAAGATCCTTACTTCATTTTGTAGGACCAAATGAGATTAAAGTAGGAAGTGGTCAGATTCTGCATATTGGTACTTCATCTTCAATTAGGTCTAGAAAAACAGTGGTTGACCAGATCCAAAAACAGCATTCTGTTCTCTAACTATAATGACAAGCACATCTTTCATTTTCTGTTTTCTTTGTTACAGAGGCTCATTGCATAACTCCAGACTGTCCTTAAACTCAGTCTTTACCTTCTTGCCTTTGCTGTTGAAGTCCTGTGATTACAGAATTATGGACAGCACTCTTGCCTACCACACCTTTATCTGTCCTTGTCTTTCACAAGATGACACAATGGTATGGGAACACCCCAACTGACTCAATATCCTGAACGTAGTACCACTTCTCAAAAGCTTCACATGTAGTTTTGAAATACTTTTGAGATATTCCTGCTTCTTTATTTTCTTAACTTATTCTTAATAATTCCTGGTGTCTGTCTAATGCCTTCATTTCCATAGGGAGTTTGTTTCTCCTTTTGTAACTCCCTGCCAAGTATTTCCTACCAAATCACCTTGTTTTTTCCTTTGAAGTCCTCACAATAACTTCAAAATACTTACAATATTCTTAAAGGAATAACATTTGTAAAATGTCAATTACATATCACTCCTGTTTCAATAATAAACTTTAATTTCACAGTAATTTTGCTTAAGACACTAATATCCCATTATATATATATATATATATATATATATATATATATATATATATATATATAATTTTGC
>NW_021604591.1:11087981-11091878 GCF_004785775.1 Grammomys surdaster
TAGCCATGACTCTCTCTCTCCCTCTCTCTCTCTCCCCTATGCCTCTAAAAGTGCTTAGAAACTGTTTTTATTCAGGCTTCTCCCAATGGTCAGAGCCAATCTCTCAACCATCACAGCTCAGGCTATGCATCAATAAGACTGCTCAGGCATTTCTGAGCAGCTGAATCTTGGTTCTTAAAATATATATATTCACAATACTTGACAAATGATGATGTGCTTCACACAAAAAAATGTGTTAGCATCTGCAAATCTGAATACAGCAAAACAAACTCTCCATCAGCCCCTTCTTTCTGTTACCTGGAAGCCCAACATAGTCTCTGTGGCCCTCAACTCCATATTTCCTGTGCACTCTCTGAGCATTAGGATGGCCTAAAGAAGCAGAGCCCAGACTGAGGCTTGGACATCTCTGTGCATGCTGCAGTGAAATCAGTCAACACTAAGGCCAGCTTCCCACTTTGCTTGATAAAGAAACTTGAGAGGGTCTCATGTGATCATCAATTAACAAAAATAAGTTTTTCTTTGGGGAAAGCATATTCTAGTTTGTTTTTAATTCAACTGCATGTTCTTTTTGCAACACCCCCAAATTACAAGCCAACATTACCTAACCATTAAATCAAGAAGCAACTAAATGTGGAAATAAAATTTAGTCTGCAGTGAGTATTCATCTGGAAGTAATCCTATCATCCCATTACTATGCAAATGTGTGAATACCATTCAATGTTGTGCCCAAGGTATTCAAAAGTGATAGAAACTTTTATGTTGTCCCTCTGGTTTCATAGACAACAGCTACAAAAACATGGATTTCATAATAGTTATATTACAAATATTGCATTATATATAATATATATCAATATTCCAAAGATAAAATTGTATATCCCACTGCTCTGTTTTGTGTTAAAGTAATGAAAACCTTTGTTTCTAGTATGTTTCATACCAATACACAATTGAATTTCATAAATCTGAGTATGGATATACACATTTATTACTTCTTTTGTCCCTTTCTTACTTTTATTCCTACTTATGTTATTATTCATTTCATGATAGAAAAAGATAAACTTGTCAGATTCTACACACATTTCTAATTTCTAGTAGTAGGTCAATGGTTAGAGTGAGGCAACCTCTGTAAACTCTACCAGGACTTTTGAGATTTGAAATATGACACTATAAAAGACATGACTTGAAGAAAATGAGTAGGCATTGAAGAGACTCATTTTACCACTAAGTGTAAGAAATCCCCATTCAAATGTGTGTGGCCAACAAATTGCTCAACAGTTTTTCAAAACCTGTCTAAACATCTGAAGCTAAATTTGAGTCCTTGAATATGACAAACACTATTAAATTTTGTGATTGCTTATTTCTCATGTATGATGAGCAAAAATTCAAGGGAGGCTCAACCGATGGGAAATAGTAGTTGATAAGAATGTCTCCTCCAAGTTAGTCATTATCCTCTGCATAAAGTTATATATGTTACAGCACATGGAATGGAGATACAGGAAGCCAAATATACCACGTAGAGCTAGACACAGTAGAGCATTTGAACCTAATCACCTTGTTGTTTGTCCTTTGCTCAGTTTTATACATCAAGTGCAATTATAAAGATGGCTTTATTGCCTTTAAATAGTGATTGTTCAAAATTATCTTAACTTCTTAGTAATCTCACCCACTATTTATGACACGTTTATTTTTGAAACATATTTTATTTTATATTTTTAAGAAAATGAAATATAATAAGGTAACCCAAAAACTATCATATTGAATTTGGACAAAGCAAACCAACAGAAGGGAAATAGACTCAAGAGCCGGTACAAGAATCAGAGAACTACTCCTTTATATCTTCAATATTATCATTAAAATACTAAACTGAGAGCTATAGTAAATAAGCAGGGTACACCAGGAAGACTTGTGTGTGCCCTGTGCTTGCTGCTTCAGTCTCTGAGCTCATGTGAGATTATCAGTTGATTGAGGCAGTTTTTGTTCCTGCTGTTTTCTGACCTGGCTCTAACTCTTCTGCCTGATCTTCACCAGGCTTCCCTGAGCCAGAAGGGAAGGATTTGATGGAAACATCCCACTTAGATCTGTGTGTTCTAAGCACTCTCTCTCTCCCTCTCTTTTTCTCTCTCTGTCTCTCTGTCTCTGTCTCTCTCTGTCTCTCTCTGTCTCTCTGTCTCTGTCTCTGTCTCTGTCTCTCTCTCTCTCTCTCTCTCTCTTCTCCCACTTGCCACTGGATTAAGATCCTCTATTGATTACTGAATAAGGCAATGATCTATGAGTACAGGAAAATAATATTTTATTGTTATAGTTTTTGTTTGTTTTGTTGTTAGTTTTGTTTTCATCTTAGACTTGTGATGTTTCACTTTACCCTAGGCCTCTGAGCTGTCTAATCTCTTATTCTTGATCACTAAAGCAGTTTTAAGTGTGGGTTTTATTTCATAGAGTATGCTTTAAATAAAATCAGACATTGATTCTTTACTCCTATATGTTCTTTGCAACCATTGCCCTAGTATATTTTTCAGGGAGGACATGTTGTAAGCTAAAGGTTTTGTGGTTGAGTTGGTGTGTGAATTTTTCTTTTGGTAGTCTACATAATGTTTTCCCTTACCAGAAACATTAGAATGTAAGGGTGAAGGTTCTGAGTATGTACCTACTCACCTTCTTCAAGATCGATGTGTTGTGTAGGCGTTGCCTTCAGCACTGAAGTCTTGCTGTCAATTTGTAGAGAGCAGCCAATTGTTTTAGCAATATCCTGGCTTGTTTGGGAATTTTATGGGACCTCTTTGTCCAACAAACCAATTGAGTATAACACTATTTTAATAAAAAGTTATATTCTGGTATTCAATGTAGTATGTATGTGTGATACTTTTATGAGCTTGTGCTATTTTTAATGTTACTGTGCTAACAGCACAATCTTAAAGTTGGCTAGATATTTTGTTTTCATTTTGGAGTTAGTTGCCTATGACCTGAAATTTTTAGTATGGTTTTCCAAACTATGATATTTTCAGTAGCTTATGAGAATATAGTGGAAATACCTTTGATTTAGTTATTGGCAATTTATGAATAATAAAAATATTTTTCTTTAAATAATAAATAGCCCAGTATATTTGTGTGATGAATTAATGCTCTTCATGAAATATGTAAAAAGAACACAGTAGTGGTTTTATATATGTGGCTAAAATAGTTAACTATATATCTATCAATGGGTAATTAATTTACTTGCACATGATAGGACTATGACTTATTCTTTGTATGAAACCCATGGAAGACACATGATGTTTGGGAAATTATAAAAAGGGACTTGAGGGGACAATGATGGAAACAGAACTTGGCTTGCTTATAGACTTAGGTGTGTAATGTTTGTTGGTCTCTTGTTTGCTCTAATCTTCACTTTGTTGACAGAGGCATAGGCCGAGAATTTTCCAGACTTTCCTGTTGGCCCTGGTCACTCATGTTGACTTGTATGAATTTAGCTGAGGATGGCTAGATAGTGCCATCACTATTGATTTGTATTTGCTATCCCAACTCAACTGAACTGGACTGTGATAAAGTGTGAGTACCCAGCTGCTAATGAAGATTCCAGTGAGCTGGACTGTCAATTTGCAGACACAGATGGATGTTGTTCCAAAGAATCTTTCTAGACAGTTCCACTTCCCCAGTATCCTTTCTTTTCTACTACCTCTGGTGGGTGTTGGGCTACAAGGGTGGTTAAAGCATTAAAGAAACATGATTAAAAGTAGACTTTGAAAAAATTAAAGTTACAAAGGAAGAAGGAATGAAAGAAGGAAGGAAGGAAGGAAGGAAGGAAGGAAGGAAGGAAGGAAGGAAGGAAGGAAAAGGAAGAGAATAGGGGAAGAAGGAAGGAGAGAGAGGGGGACAGAGTATGGAAGGAAGGAGAGAACAAAG